>NW_025813648.1:0-38810 GCF_910589235.1 Vespa crabro
CAAGAATATAACGTTTTTACTATGTTTAAATACGCGTTTTCATATGATAATTGTCGAAAAAACCTAATCGACATACGCGAATTTCGGTATATGCGAAGATAAAATCGTGAAATCTTTAATAATACTTGTGCCACAGTTAGAAAAATGTTACCAATCGATTCAGAACATTGCATTTCAATAAGATCAAACATCTATTTTATATTTGGAATCAAAGTTTTTTAACATTCTTTCATATCGTATATACGATTTTTTCGCTCATATACGCGTATCGTCGAAAAACGAAAACTTGAAATCTCGTTCAATTTCATTGATTTTATATTCTATCGATGCAGAATAAAGAATATAACAAGAATATAACGTTTTTACTATGTTTAAATACGCGTTTTCATATGATAATTGTCGAAAAAACCTAATCGACATACGCGAATTTCGGTATATGCGAAGATAAAATCGTGAAATCTTTAATAATACTTGTGCCACAGTTAGAAAAATGTTTACAATCGATTCAGAACATTGCATTTCATAAGATCAAACATCTATTTTATATTGGAATCAAAGTTTTTAACATTCTTTCATATCGTATATACGATTTTTCGCTCATATACGCGTATCGTCGAAAAACGAAAACTTGAAATCTCGTTCAATTTCATTGATTTTATATTCTATCGATGCAGAATAAAGAATATAACAAGAATATAACGTTTTTACTATGTTTAAATACGCGTTTTCATATGATAATTGTCGAAAAACGTAATCGACATACGCGAATTTCGGTATATGCGAAGATAAAATAGTAAAATCTTTAATAATACTTGTGCCACAGTTAGAAAAATGTTACCAATCGATTCAGAACATTGCATTTCATAACATCAAACATCTATTTTATATTGGAATCAAAGTTTTTAACATTCTTTCATATCGTATATACGATTTTTCGCTCATATACGCGTATCGTCGAAAAACGAAAACTTGAAATCTCGTTCAATTTCATTGATTTTATATTCTATCGATGCAGAATAAAGGAATATAACAAGAATATAACGTTTTTACTATGTTTTAAATACGCGTTTTCATATGATAATTGTCGAAAAAACGTAATCGACATACGCGAATTTCGGTATATGCGAAGATAAAATCGTGAAATCTTTAATAATACTTGTGCCACAGTTAGAAAAATGTTACCAATCGATTCAGATCATTGCATTTCATAAGATCAAAACATCTATTTTATATTGGAATCAAAGTTTTTAACATTCTTTCATATCGTATATACGATTTTTCGCTCATATACGCGTATCGTCGAAAAACGAAAACTTGAAATCTCGTTCAATTTCATTGATTTTATATTCTATCGATGCAGAATAAAGAATATAACAAGAATATAACGTTTTTACTATGTTTAAATACGCGTTTTCATATGATAATTGTCGAAAAACGTAATCGACATACGCGAATTTCGGTATATGCGAAGATAAAATCGTGAAATCTTTAATAATACTTGTGCCACAGTTAGAAAAATGTTACCAAATCGATTCAGAACATTGCATTTCATAAGATCAAACATCTATTTTATATTGGAATCAAAGTTTTTAACATTCTTTCATATAGTATATACGATTTTTCGCTCATATACGCGTATCGTCGAAAAACGAAAACTTGAAATCTCGTTCAATTTCATTGATTTTATATTCTATCGATGCAGAATAAAGAATATAACAAGAATATAACGTTTTTACTATGTTTAAATACGCGTTTTCATATGATAATTGTCGAAAAACGTAATCGACATACCGCGAATTTCGGTATATGCGAAGATAAAATCGTGAAATCTTTAATAATACTTGTGCCACAGTTAGAAAAATGTTACCAATCGATTCAGAACATTGCATTTCATAAGATCAATCATCTATTTTATATTGGAATCAAAGTTTTTAACATTCTTTCATATCGTATATACGATTTTTCGCTCATATACGCGTATCGTCGAAAAACGAAAACTTGAAATCTCGTTCAATTTCATTGATTTTATATTCTATCGATGCAGAATAAAGAATATAACAAGAATATAACGTTTTTACTATGTTTAAATACGCGTTTTCATATGATAATTGTCGAAAAAACCTAATCGACATACGCGAATTTCGGTATATGCGAAGATAAAATCGTGAAATCTTTAATAATACTTGTGCCACAGTTAGAAAAATGTTACCAATCGATTCAGAACATTGCATTTCATAAGATCAAACATCTATTTTATATTGGAATCAAAGTTTTTAACATTCTTTCATATCGTATATACGATTTTTCGCTCATATACGCGTATCGTCGAAAAACGAAAACTTGAAATCTCGTTCAATTTCATTGATTTTATATTCTATCGATGCAGAATAAAGAATATAACAAGAATATAACGTTTTTACTATGTTTAAATACGCGTTTTCATATGATAATTGTCGAAAAACGTAATCGACATACGCGAATTTCGGTATATGCGAAGATAAAATCGTGAAATCTTTAATAATACTTGTGCCACAGTTAGAAAAATGTTACCAATCGATTCAGAACATTGCATTTCATAAGATCAAACATCTATTTTTATATTGGAATCAAAGTTTTTAATTTCTTTCATATAGTATATACGATTTTTCGATCATATACGCGTATCGTCGAAAAACGAAAACTTGAAATCTCGTTCAATTTCACTGATTTTATATTCTATCGATGCAGAATAAAGAATATAACAAGAATATAACGTTTTTTACTATGTTTAAATACGCGTTTTCAAATGATAATTGTCGAAAAAAGTAATCGACATACGCGAATTTCGGTATATGCGAAGATAAAATCGTGAAAACTTTAATAATACTTGTGCCACAGTTAGAAAAATGTTACCAATCGATTCAGAACATTGCATTTCATAAGATCAAACATCTATTTTATATTGGAATCAAAGTTTTTAACCATTCTTTCATATCGTATATACGATTTTTCGCTCATATACGCGTATCGTCGAAAAACGAAAACTTGAAAATCTCGTTCAATTTCATTGATTTTATATTCTATCGATGCAGAATAAAGAATATAACAAGAATATAACGTTTTTACTATGTTTAAATACGCGTTTTCATATGATAATTGTCGAAAAAACGTAATCGACATACGCGAATTTCGGTATATGCGAAGATAAAATCGTGAAATCTTTAATAATACTTTTGCCACAGTTAGAAAAATGTTACCAATCGATTCAGAACATTGCATTTCATAAGATCAAACATCTATTTTATATTGGAATCAAAGTTTTTAACATTCTTTCATATCGTATATACGATTTTACGCTCATATACGCGTATCGTCGAAAAACGAAAACTTGAAATCTCGTTCAATTTCATTGATTTTATATTCTATCGATGCAGAATAAAGAATATAACGTTTTTACTATGTTTAAATACGCGTTTTCATATGATAATTGTCGAAAAACGTAATCGACATACGCGAATTTCGTATATGCGAAGATAAAATCGTGAAATCTTTAATAATACTTGTGCCACAGTTAGAAAAATGTTACCAATCGATTCAGAACATTGCATTTCATAAGATCAAACATCTATTTTATATTGGAATCAAAGTTTTTAACATTCTTTCATATCGTATATACGATTTTTCGCTCATATACGCGTATCGTCGAAAACGAAAACTTGAAATCTCGTTCAATTTCATTGATTTTATATTCTATCGATGCAGAATAAAGAATATAACAAGAATATAACGTTTTTACTATGTTTTAAATACGCGTTTTCATATGATAATTATCGAAAAACGTAATCGACATACGCGAATTTCGGTATATGCGAAGATAAAATAGTGAAATCTTTAATAATACTTGTGCCACAGTTAGAAAAATGTTACCAATCGAATCAGAACATTGCATTTCATAACATCAAACATCTATTTTATATTGGAATCAAAGTTTTTAACATTCTTTCATATCGTATATACGATTTTTCGCTCATATACGCGTATCGTCGAAAAACGAAAACTTGAAATCTCGTTCAATTTCATTGATTTTATATTCTATCGATGCAGAATAAAGAATATAACAAGAATATAACGTTTTTCTACTATGTTTAAATACGCGTTTTCATATGATAATTGTCGAAAAACGTAATCGACATACGCGAATTTCGGTATATGCGGAGATAAAATCGTGAAATCTTTAATAATACTTGTGCCACAGTTAGAAAAATGTTACCAATCGATTCAGAACATTGCATTTCATAAGATCAAACATCTATTTTATATTGGAATCAAAGTTTTTAACATTCTTTCATATCGTATATACGATTTTTCGCTCATATACGCGTATCGTCGAAAAACGAAAACTTGAAATCTCGTTCAATTTCATTGATTTTATATTCTATCGATGCAGAATAAAGAATATAACAAGAATATAACGTTTTTACTATGTTTAAAATACGCGTTTTCATATGATAATTGTCGAAAAACGTAATCGACATACGCGAATTTCGGTATATGCGAAGATAAAATCGTGAAATCTTTAATAATACTTGTGCCACAGTTAGAAAAATGTTACCAATCGATTCAGAACATTGCATTTCATAAGATCAAACATCTATTTTATATTGGAATCAAAGTTTTTAACATTCTTTCATATAGTATATACGATTTTTCGATCATATACGCGTATCGTCGAAAAACGAAAACTTGAAATCTCGTTCAATTTCATTGATTTTATATTCTATCGATGCAGAATAAAGAATATAACAAGAATATAACGTTTTTACTATGTTTAAATACGCGTTTTCATATGATAATTGTCGAAAAACGTAATCGACATACGCGAATTTCGGTATATGCGAAGATAAAATCGTGAAATCTTTAATAATACTTGTGCCACAGTTAGAAAAATGTTACCACTCGATTCAGAACATTGCATTTCATAAGATCAAACATCTATTTTATATTGGAATCAAAGTTTTTAACATTCCTTTCATATCGTATATACGATTTTTCGCTCATATACGCGTATCGTCGAAAAACGAAAACTTGAAATCTCGTTCAATTTCATTGATTTTATATTCTATCGATGCAGAATAAAGAATATAACAAGAATATAACGTTTTTTACTATGTTTAAATACGCGTTTTCATATGATAATTGTCGAAAAACGTAATCGACATACGCGAATTTCGGTATATGCGAAGATAAAATCCTGAAATCTTTAATAATACTTGTGCCACAGTTAGAAAAATGTTACCAATCGATTCAGAACATTGCATTTCATAAGATCAAACATCTATTTTATATTGGAATCAAAGTTTTTAACATTCTTTCATATCGTATATACGATTTTTCGCTCATATACGCGTATCGTCGAAAAACGAAAACTTGAAATCTCGTTCAATTTCATTGATTTTATATTCTATCGATGCAGAATAAAGAATATAACAAGAATATAACGTTTTTACTATGTTTAAAATACGCGTTTTTCATATGATAATTGTCGAAAAACGTAATCGACATACGCGAATTTCGGTATATGCGAAGATAAAATCGTGAAATCTTTAATAATACTTGTGCCACAGTTAGAAAAATGTTACCAATCGATTCAGAACATTGCATTTCATAAGATCAAACATCTATTTTATATTGGAATCAAAGTTTTTAATATTCTTTCATATAGTATATACGATTTTTCGATCATATACGCGTATCGTCGAAAAACGAAAACTTGAAATCTCGTTCAATTTCACTGATTTTATATTCTATCGATTTAGAATAAAGAATATAACAAGAATATAACGTTTTTACTATGTTTAAATACGCGTTTTCAAATGAGAATTGTCGAAAAAAGTAATCGACATACGCGAATTTCGGTATATGCGAAGATAAAATCGTGAAAACTTTAATAATACTTGTGCCACAGTTAGAAAAATGTTACCAATCGATTCAGAACATTGCATTTCATAAGATCAAACATCTATTTTATATTGGAATCAAAGTTTTTAACATTCTTTCATATCGTATATACGATTTTTCGCTCATATACGCGTATCGTCGAAAAACGAAAAACTTGAAATCTCGTTCAATTTCATTGATTTTATATTCTATCGATGCAGAATAAAGAATATAACAAGAATATAACGTTTTTACTATGTTTAAATACGCGTTTTCATATGATAATTGTCGAAAAACGTAATCGGACATACGCGAATTTCGGTATATGCGAAGATAAAATCGTGAAATCTTTAATAATACTTTTGCCACAGTTAGAAAAATGTTACCAATCGATTCAGAACATTGCATTTCATAAGATCAAACATCTATTTTATATTGGAATCAAAGTTTTTAACATTCTTTCATATCGTATATACGATTTTACGCTCATATACGCGTATCGTCGAAAAACGAAAACTTGAAATCTCGTTCAATTTCATTGATTTTATATTCTATCGATGCAGAATAAAGAATATAACAAGAATATAACGTTTTTACTATGTTTAAATACGCGTTTTCATATGATAATTGTCGAAAAACGTAATCGACATACGCGAATTTCGGTATATGCGAAGATAAAATCGTGAAATCTTTAATAATACTTGTGCCACAGTTAGAAAAATGTTACCAATCGATTCAGAACATTGCATTTCATAAGATCAAACATCTATTTTATATTGGGAATCAAAGTTTTTAACATTCTTTCATATCGTATATACGATTTTTCGCTCATATACGCGTATCGTCGAAAAACGAAAACTTGAAATCTCGTTCAATTTCATTGATTTTATATTCTATCGATGCAGAATAAAGAATATAACAAGAATATAAACGTTTTTTACTATGTTTAAATACGCGTTTTCATATGATAATTGTCGAAAAACGTAATCGACATACGCGAATTTCGGTATATGCGAAGATAAAATCGTGAAATCTTTAATAATACTTGTGCCACAGTTAGAAAAATGTTACCAATCGATTCAGAACATTGCATTTCATAAGATCAAACATCTATTTTATATTGGAATCAAAGTTTTTAATATTCTTTCATATAGTATATACGATTTTTCGATCATATACGCGTATCGTCGAAAAACGAAAACTTGAAATCTCGTTCAATTTCACTGATTTTATATTCTATCGATGCAGAATAAAGAATATAACAAGAATATAAAGTTTTTACTATGTTTAAATACGCGTTTTCATATGATAATTGTCGAAAAAACCGTAATCGACATACGCGAATTTCGGTATATGCGAAGATAAAATCGTGAAATCTTTAATAATACTTGTGCCACAGTTAGAAAAATGTTACCAATCGATTCAGAACATTGCATTTCATAAGATCAAACATCTATTTTATATTGGAATCAAAGTCTTTAACATTCTTTCATATCGTATATACGATTTTTTCGCTCATATACGCGTATCGTCGAAAAACGAAAACTTGAAATCTCGTTCAATTTCATTGATTTATATTCTATCGATGCAGAATAAAGAATATAACAAGAATATAACGTTTTTACTATGTTTAAATACGCGTTTTCATATGATAATTGTCGAAAAACGTAATCGACATACGCGAATTTCGGTATATGCGAAGATAAAATCGTGAAATCTTTAATAATACTTGTGCCACAGTTAGAAAAATGTTACCAATCGATTCAGAACATTGCATTTCATAAGATCAAACATCTATTTTATATTGGAATCAAAGTTTTTAACATTCTTTCATATCGTATATACGATTTTTCGCTCATATACGCGTATCGTCGAAAAACGAAAACTTGAAATCTCGTTCAATTTCATTGATTTTATATTCTATCGATGCAGAATAAAGAATATAACAAGAATATAACGTTTTTACTATGTTTAAATACGCGTTTTCATATGATAATTGTCGAAAAACGTAATCGACATACGCGAATTTCGGTATATGCGAAGATAAAATCGTGAAATCTTTAATAATACTTGTGCCACAGTTAGAAAAATGTTACCAATCGATTCAGAACATTGCATTTCATAAGATCAAACATCTATTTTATATTGGAATCAAAGTTTTTAATATTCTTTCAAATAGTATATACGATTTTTCGATCATATACGCGTATCGTCGAAAAACGAAAACTTGAAATCTCGTTCAATTTCACTGATTTTATATTCTATCGATGCAGAATAAAGAATATAACAAGAATATAAAGTTTTTACTATGTTTAAATACGCGTTTTCATATGATAATTGTCGAAAAAACGTAATCGACATACGCGAATTTCGGTATATGCGAAGATAAAATCGTGAAATCTTTAATAATACTTGTGCCACAGTTAGAAAAATGTTACCAATCGATTCAGAACATTGCATTTCATAAGATCAAACATCTATTTTATATTGGAATCAAAGTTTTTAACATTCTTTCATATCGTATATACGATTTTTCGCTCATATACGCGGATCGTCGAAAAACGAAAACTTGAAATCTCGTTCAATTTCATTGATTTTATATTCTATCGATGCAGAATAAAGAATATAACAAGAATATAACGTTTTTACTATGTTTAAATACGCGTTTTCATATGATAATTGTCGAAAAAACGTAATCGACATACGCGAATTTCGGTATATGCTAAGATAAAATCGTGAAATCTTTAATAATACTTGTGCCACAGTTAGAAAAATGTTACCAATCGATTCAGAACATTGCATTTCATAAGATCAAACATCTATTTTATATTGGAATCAAAGTTTTTAACATTCTTTCATATAGTATATACGATTTTTCGATCATATACGCGTATCGTCGAAAAACGAAAACTTGAAATCTCGTTCAATTTCATTGATTTTATATTCTATCGATGCAGAATAAAGAATATAACAAGAATATAAAGTTTTTACTATGTTTAAATACGCGTTTTCATATGATAATTGTCGAAAAACCTAATCGACATACGCGAATTTCGGTATATGCGAAGATAAAATCGTGAAATCTTTAATAATACTTGTGCCACAGTTAGAAAAATGTTACCAATCGATTCAGAACATTGCATTTCATAAGATCAAACATCTATTTTATATTGGAATCAAAGTTTTTAACATTCTTTCATATCGTATATACGATTTTTCGCTCATATACGCGTATCGTCGAAAAACGAAAACTTGAAATCTCGTTCAATTTCATTGATTTTATATTCTATCGATGCAGAATAAAGAATATAACAAGAATATAACGTTTTTACTATGTTTAAATACGCGTTTTCATATGATAATTGTCGAAAAACGTAATCGACATACGCGAATTTCGGTATATGCGAAGATAAAATCGTGAAATCTTTAATAATACTTGTGCCACAGTTAGAAAAATGTTACCAATCGATTCAGAACATTGCATTTCATAAGATCAAACATCTATTTTTATATTGGAATCAAAGTTTTTAACATTCTTTCATATCGTATATACGATTTTTCGCTCATATACGCGTATCGTCGAAAAACGAAAACTTGAAATCTCGTTCAATTTCATTGATTTTATATTCTATCGATGCAGAATAAAGAATATAACAAGAATATAACGTTTTTTACTATGTTTAAATACGCGTTTTCATATGATAATTGTCGAAAAACGTAATCGACATACGCGAATTTCGGTATATGCGAAGATAAAATCGTGAAATCTTTAATAATACTTGTGCCACAGTTAGAAAAATGTTACCAATCGATTCAGAACATTGCATTTCATAAGATCAAACATCTATTTTATATTGGAATCAAAGTTTTTAACATTCTTTCATATAGTATATACGATTTTTCGATCATATACGCGTATCGTCGAAAAACGAAAACTTGAAATCTCGTTCAATTTCATTGATTTTATATTCTATCGATGCAGAATAAAGAATATAACAAGAATATAACGTTTTTACTATGTTTAAATACGCGTTTTCATATGATAATTGTCGAAAAACGTAATCGACATACGCGAATTTCGGTATATGCGAAGATAAAATCGTGAAATCTTTAATAATACTTGTGCCACAGTTAGAAAAATGTTACCAATCGATTCAGAACATTGCATTTCATAAGATCAAACATCTATTTTATATTGGAATCAAAGTTTTTAACATTCTTTCATATCGTATATACGATTTTTCGCTCATATACGCGGATCGTCGAAAAACGAAAACTTGAAATCTCGTTCAATTTCATTGATTTTATATTCTATCGATGCAGAATAAAGAATATAACAAGAATATAACGTTTTTACTATGTTTAAATACGCGTTTTCATATGATAATTGTCGAAAAACGTAATCGACATACGCGAATTTCGGTATATGCTAAGATAAAATCGTGAAATCTTTAATAATACTTGTGCCACAGTTAGAAAAATGTTACCAATCGATTCAGAACATTGCATTTCATAAGATCAAACATCTATTTTATATTGGAATCAAAGTTTTTAACATTCTTTCATATAGTATATACGATTTTTCGATCATATACGCGTATCGTCGAAAAACGAAAACTTGAAATCTCGTTCAATTTCATTGATTTTATATTCTATCGATGCAGAATAAAGAATATAACAAGAATATAAAGTTTTTACTATGTTTAAATACGCGTTTTCATATGATAATTGTCGAAAAAACCTAATCGACATACGCGAATTTCGGTATATGCGAAGATAAAATCGTGAAATCTTTAATAATACTTGTGCCACAGTTAGAAAAATGTTACCAATCGATTCAGAACATTGCATTTCATAAGATCAAACATCTATTTTATATTGGAATCAAAGTTTTTAACATTCTTTCATATCGTATATACGATTTTTTCGCTCATATACGCGTATCGTCGAAAAACGAAAACTTGAAATCTCGTTCAATTTCATTGATTTTATATTCTATCGATGCAGAATAAAGAATATAACAAGAATATAACGTTTTTACTATGTTTAAATACGCGTTTTCATATGATAATTGTCGAAAAACGTAATCGACATACGCGAATTTCGGTATATGCGAAGATAAAATCGTGAAATCTTTAATAATACTTGTGCCACAGTTAGAAAAATGTTACCAATCGATTCAGAACATTGCATTTCATAAGATCAAACATCTATTTTATATTGGAATCAAAGTTTTTAACATTCTTTCATATCGTATATACGATTTTTCGCTCATATACGCGTATCGTCGAAAAACGAAAACTTGAAATCTCGTTCAATTTCATTGATTTTATATTCTATCGATGCAGAATAAAGAATATAACAAGAATATAACGTTTTTACTATGTTTAAATACGCGTTTTCATATGATAATTGTCGAAAAACGTAATCGACATACGCGAATTTCGGTATATGCGAAGATAAAATCGTGAAATCTTTAATAATACTTGTGCCACAGTTAGAAAAATGTTACCAATCGATTCAGAACATTGCATTTCATAAGATCAAACATCTATTTTATATTGGAATCAAAGTTTTTAACATTCTTTCATATAGTATATACGATTTTTCGATCATATACGCGTATCGTCGAAAAACGAAAACTTGAAATCTCGTTCAATTTCATTGATTTTATATTCTATCGATGCAGAATAAAGAATATAACAAGAATATAACGTTTTTACTATGTTTAAATACGCGTTTTCATATGATAATTGTCGAAAAACGTAATCGACATACGCGAATTTCGGTATATGCGAAGATAAAATCGTGAAATCTTTAATAATACTTGTGCCACAGTTAGAAAAATGTTACCAATCGATTCAGAACATTGCATTTCATAAGATCAAACATCTATTTTATATTGGAATCAAAGTTTTTAACATTCTTTCATATCGTATATACGATTTTTCGCTCATATACGCGTATCGTCGAAAAACGAAAACTTGAAATCTCGTTCAATTTCATTGATTTTATATTCTATCGATGCAGAATAAAGAATATAACAAGAATATAACGTTTTTACTATGTTTAAATACGCGTTTTCATATGATAATTGTCGAAAAACGTAATCGACATACGCGAATTTCGGTATATGCGAAGATAAAATCGTGAAATCTTTAATAATACTTGTGCCACAGTTAGAAAAATGTTACCAATCGATTCAGAACATTGCATTTCATAAGATCAAACATCTATTTTATATTGGAATCAAAGTTTTTAACATTCTTTCATATAGTATATACGATTTTTCGATCATATACGCGTATCGTCGAAAAACGAAAACTTGAAATCTCGTTCAATTTCATTGATTTTATATTCTATCGATGCAGAATAAAGAATATAACAAGAATATAACGTTTTTACTATGTTTAAATACGCGTTTTCATATGATAATTGTCGAAAAACGTAATCGACATACGCGAATTTCGGTATATGCGAAGATAAAATCGTGATATCTTTAATAATACTTGTGCCACAGTTAGAAAAATGTTACCAATCGATTCAGAACATTGCATTTCATAAGATCAAACATCTATTTTATATTGGAATCAAAGTTTTTAACATTCTTTCATATCGTATATACGATTTTTCGCTCATATACGCGTATCGTCGAAAAACGAAAACTTGAAATCTCGTTCAATTTCATTGATTTTATATTCTATCGATGCAGAATAAAGAATATAACAAGAATATAACGTTTTTACTATGTTTAAATACGCGTTTTCATATGATAATTGTCGAAAAACGTAATCGACATACGCGAATTTCGTTATATGCGAACATAAAATCGTGAAATCTTTAATAATACTTGTGCCACTGTTAGAAAAATGTTACCAATCGATTCAGAACATTGCATTTCATAAGATCAAACATCTATTTTATATTGGAATCAAAGTTTTTAACATTCTTTCATATCGTATATACGATTTTTCGCTCATATACGCGTATCGTCGAAAAACGAAAACTTGAAATCTCGTTCAATTTCATTGATTTTATATTCTATCGATGCAGAATAAAGAATATAACAAGAATATAACGTTTTTACTATGTTTAAATACGCGTTTTCATATGATAATTGTCGAAAAACGTAAGCGACATACGCGAATTTCGGTATATGCGAAGATAAAATCGTGAAATCTTTAATAATACTTGTGCCACAGTTAGAAAAATGTTACCAATCGATTCAGAACATTGCATTTCATAAGATCAAACATCTATTTTATATTGGAATCAAAGTTTTTAACATTCTTTCATATAGTATATACGATTTTTCGATCATATACGCGTATCGTCGAAAAACGAAAACTTGAAATCTCGTTCAATTTCATTGATTTTATATTCTATCGATGCAGAATAAAGAATATAACAAGAATATAACGTTTTTACTATGTTTAAATACGCGTTTTCATATGATAATTGTCGAAAAACCTAATCGACATACGCGAATTTCGGTATATGCGAAGATAAAATCGTGAAATCTTTAATAATACTTGTGCCACAGTTAGAAAAATGTTACCAATCGATTCAGAACATTGCATTTCATAAGATCAAACATCTATTTTATATTGGAATCAAAGTTTTTAACATTCTTTCATATCGTATATACGATTTTTCGCTCATATACGCGTATCGTCGAAAAACGAAAACTTGAAATCTCGTTCAATTTCATTGATTTTATATTCTATCGATGCAGAATAAAGAATATAACAAGAATATAACGTTTTTACTATGTTTAAATACGCGTTTTCATATGATAATTGTCGAAAAACGTAATCGACATACGCGAATTTCGGTATATGCGAAGATAAAATCGTGAAATCTTTAATAATACTTGTGCCACAGTTAGAAAAATGTTACCAATCGATTCAGAACATTGCATTTCATAAGATCAAACATCTATTTTATATTGGAATCAAAGTTTTTAATATTCTTTCATATAGTATATACGATTTTTCGATCATATACGCGTATCGTCGAAAAACGAAAACTTGAAATCTCGTTCAATTTCACTGATTTTATATTCTATCGATGCAGAATAAAGAATATAACAAGAATATAAAGTTTTTACTATGTTTAAATACGCGTTTTCATATGATAATTGTCGAAAAACCTAATCGACATACGCGAATTTCGGTATATGCGAAGATAAAATCGTGAAATCTTTAATAATACTTGTGCCACAGTTAGAAAAATGTTACCAATCGATTCAGAACATTGCATTTCATAAGATCAAACATCTATTTTTTATTGGAATCAAAGTTTTTAACATTCTTTCATATCGTATATACGATTTTTCGCTCATATACGCGTATCGTCGAAAAACGAAAACTTGAAATCTCGTTCAATTTCATTGATTTTATATTCTATCGATGCAGAATAAAGAATATAACAAGAATATAACGTTTTTACTATGTTTAAATACGCGTTTTCATATGATAATTGTCGAAAAACGTAATCGACATACGCGAATTTCGGTATATGCGAAGATAAAATCGTGAAATCTTTAATAATACTTGTACCACAGTTAGAAAAATGTTACCAATCGATTCAGAACATTGCATTTCATAAGATCAAACATCTATTTTATATTGGAATCAAAGTTTTTAACATTCTTTCATATCGTATATACGATTTTTCGCTCATATACGCGTATCGTCGAAAAACGAAAACTTGAAATCTCGTTCAATTTCATTGATTTTATATTCTATCGATGCAGAATAAAGAATATAACAAGAATATAACGTTTTTACTATGTTTAAATACGCGTTTTCATATGATAATTGTCGAAAAACGTAATCGACATACGCGAATTTCGGTATATGCGAAGATAAAATCGTGAAATCTTTAATAATACTTGTGCCACAGTTAGAAAAATGTTACCAATCGATTCAGAACATTGCATTTCATAAGATCAAACATCTATTTTATATTGGAATCAAAGTTTTTAACATTCTTTCATATAGTATATACGATTTTTCGATCATATACGCGTATCGTCGAAAAACGAAAACTTGAAATCTCGTTCAATTTCATTGATTTTATATTCTATCGATGCAGAATAAAGAATATAACAAGAATATAACGTTTTTACTATGTTTAAATACGCGTTTTCATATGATAATTGTCGAAAAACGTAATCGACATACGCGAATTTCGGTATATGCGAAGATAAAATCGTGAAATCTTTAATAATACTTGTGCCACAGTTAGAAAAATGTTACCAATCGATTCAGAACATTGCATTTCATAAGATCAAACATCTATTTTATATTGGAATCAAAGTTTTTAACATTCTTTCATATAGTATATACGATTTTTCGATCATATACGCGTATCGTCGAAAAACGAAAACTTGAAATCTCGTTCAATTTCATTGATTTTATATTCTATCGATGCAGAATAAAGAATATAACAAGAATATAACGTTTTTACTATGTTTAAATACGCGTTTTCATATGATAATTGTCGAAAAACGTAATCGACATACGCGAATTTCGGTATATGCGAAGATAAAATCGTGAAATCTTTAATAATACTTGTGCCACAGTTAGAAAAATGTTACCAATCGATTCAGAACATTGCATTTCATAAGATCAAACATCTATTTTATATTGGAATCAAAGTTTTTAACATTCTTTCATATCGTATATACGATTTTTCGCTCATATACGCGTATCGTCGAAAAACGAAAACTTGAAATCTCGTTCAATTTCATTGATTTTATATTCTATCGATGCAGAATAAAGAATATAACAAGAATATAACGTTTTTACTATGTTTAAATACGCGTTTTCATATGATAATTGTCGAAAAACGTAATCGACATACGCGAATTTCGGTATATGCGAAGATAAAATCGTGAAATCTTTAATAATACTTGTGCCACAGTTAGAAAAATGTTACCAATCGATTCAGAACATTGCATTTCATAAGATCAAACATCTATTTTATATTGGAATCAAAGTTTTTAACATTCTTTCATATCGTATATACGATTTTTTCGCTCATATACGCGTATCGTCGAAAAACGAAAACTTGAAATCTCGTTCAATTTCATTGATTTTATATTCTATCGATGCAGAATAAAGAATATAACAAGAATATAACGTTTTTACTATGTTTAAATACGCGTTTTCATATGATAATTGTCGAAAAACGTAATCGACATACGCGAATTTCGGTATATGCGAAGATAAAATCGTGAAATCTTTAATAATACTTGTGCCACAGTTAGAAAAATGTTACCAATCGATTCAGAACATTGCATTTCATAAGATCAAACATCTATTTTATATTGGAATCAAAGTTTTTAACATTCTTTCATATCGTATATACGATTTTTCGCTCATATACGCGTATCGTCGAAAAACGAAAACTTGAAATCTCGTTCAATTTCATTGATTTTATATTCTATCGATGCAGAATAAAGAATTTAACAAGAATATAACGTTTTTACTATGTTTAAATACGCGTTTTCATATGATAATTGTCGAAAAACGTAATCGACATACGCGAATTTCGGTATATGCGAAGATAAAATCGTGAAATCTTTAATAATACTTGTGCCACAGTTAGAAAAATGTTACCAATCGATTCAGAACATTGCATTTCATAAGATCAAACATCTATTTTATATTGGAATCAAAGTTTTTAACATTCTTTCATATCGTATATACGATTTTTCGCTCATATACGCGTATCGTCGAAAAACGAAAACTTGAAATCTCGTTCAATTTCATTGATTTTATATTCTATCGATGCAGAATAAAGAATATAACAAGAATATAACGTTTTTACTATGTTTAAATACGCGTTTTCATATGATAATTGTCGAAAAACGTAATCGACATACGCGAATTTCGGTATATGCGAAGATAAAATCGTGAAATCTTTAATAATACTTGTGCCACAGTTAGAAAAATGTTACCAATCGATTCAGAACATTGCATTTCATAAGATCAAACATCTATTTTATATTGGAATCAAAGTTTTTAACATTCTTTCATATCGTATACGATTTTTCGCTCATATACGCGTATCGTCGAAAAACGAAAACTTGAAATCTCGTTCAATTTCATTGATTTTATATTCTATCGATGCAGAATAAAGAATATAACAAGAATATAACGTTTTTACTATGTTTAAATACGCGTTTTCATATGATAATTGTCGAAAAACGTAATCGACATACGCGAATTTCGGTATATGCGAAGATAAAATCGTGAAATCTTTAATAATACTTGTGCCACAGTTAGAAAAATGTTACCAATCGATTCAGAACATTGCATTTCATAAGATCAAACATCTATTTTATATTGGAATCAAAGTTTTTAACATTCTTTCATATCGTATATACGATTTTTCGCTCATATACGCGTATCGTCGAAAAACGAAAACTTGAAATCTCGTTCAATTTCATTGATTTTATATTCTATCGATGCAGAATAAAGAATATAACAAGAATATAACGTTTTTACTATGTTTAAATACGCGTTTTCATATGATAATTGTCGAAAAACGTAATCGACATACGCGAATTTCGGTATATGCGAAGATAAAATCGTGAAATCTTTAATAATACTTGTGCCACAGTTAGAAAAATGTTACCAATCGATTCAGAACATTGCATTTCATAAGATCAAACATCTATTTTATATTGGAATCAAAGTTTTTAACATTCTTTCATATAGTATATACGATTTTTCGATCATATACGCGTATCGTCGAAAAACGAAAACTTGAAATCTCGTTCAATTTCATTGATTTTATATTCTATCGATGCAGAATAAAGAATATAACAAGAATATAACGTTTTTACTATGTTTAAATACGCGTTTTCATATGATAATTGTCGAAAAACGTAATCGACATACGCGAATTTCGGTATATGCGAAGATAAAATCGTGAAATCTTTAATAATACTTGTGCCACAGTTAGAAAAATGTTACCAATCGATTCAGAACATTGCATTTCATAAGATCAAACATCTATTTTATATTGGAATCAAAGTTTTTAACATTCTTTCATATCGTATATACGATTTTTCGCTCATATACGCGTATCGTCGAAAAACGAAAACTTGAAATCTCGTTCAATTTCATTGATTTTATATTCTATCGATGCAGAATAAAGAATATAACAAGAATATAACGTTTTTACTATGTTTAAATACGCGTTTTCATATGATAATTGTCGAAAAAACGTAATCGACATACGCGAATTTCGGTATATGCGAAGATAAAATCGTGAAATCTTTAATAATACTTGTGCCACAGTTAGAAAAATGTTACCAATCGATTCAGAACATTGCATTTCATAAGATCAAACATCTATTTTATATTGGAATCAAAGTTTTTAACATTCTTTCATATCGTATATACGATTTTTCGCTCATATACGCGTATCGTCGAAAAACGAAAACTTGAAATCTCGTTCAATTTCATTGATTTTATATTCTATCGATGCAGAATAAAGAATATAACAAGAATATAACGTTTTTACTATGTTTAAATACGCGTTTTCATATGATAATTGTCGAAAAACGTAATCGACATACGCGAATTTCGGTATATGCGAAGATAAAATCGTGAAATCTTTAATAATACTTGTGCCACAGTTAGAAAAATGTTACCAATCGATTCAGAACATTGCATTTCATAAGATCAAACATCTATTTTATATTGGAATCAAAGTTTTTAACATTCTTTCATATCGTATATACGATTTTTCGCTCATATACGCGTATCGTCGAAAAACGAAAACTTGAAATCTCGTTCAATTTCATTGATTTTATATTCTATCGATGCAGAATAAAGAATATAACAAGAATATAACGTTTTTACTATGTTTAAATACGCGTTTTCATATGATAATTGTCGAAAAACGTAATCGAAATACGCGAATTTCGGTATATGCGAAGATAAAATCGTGAAATCTTTAATAATACTTGTGCCACAGTTAGAAAAATGTTACCAATCGATTCAGAACATTGCATTTCATAAGATCAAACATCTATTTTATATTGGAATCAAAGTTTTTAACATTCTTTCATATAGTATATACGATTTTTCGATCATATACGCGTATCGTCGAAAAACGAAAACTTGAAATCTCGTTCAATTTCATTGATTTTATATTCTATCGATGCAGAATAAAGAATATAACAAGAATATAACGTTTTTACTATGTTTAAATACGCGTTTTCATATGATAATTGTCGAAAAACGTAATCGACATACGCGAATTTCGGTATATGCGAAGATAAAATCGTGAAATCTTTAATAATACTTGTGCCACAGTTAGAAAAATGTTACCAATCGATTCAGAACATTGCATTTCATAAGATCAAACATCTATTTTATATTGGAATCAAAGTTTTTAACATTCTTTCATATCGTATATACGATTTTTCGCTCATATACGCGTATCGTCGAAAAACGAAAACTTGAAATCTCGTTCAATTTCATTGATTTTATATTCTATCGATGCAGAATAAAGAATATAACAAGAATATAACGTTTTTACTATGTTTAAATACGCGTTTTCATATGATAATTGTCGAAAAACGTAATCGACATACGCGAATTTCGGTATATGCGAAGATAAAATCGTGAAATCTTTAATAATACTTGTGCCACAGTTAGAAAAATGTTACCAATCGATTCAGAACATTGCATTTCATAAGATCAAACATCTATTTTATATTGGAATCAAAGTTTTTAACATTCTTTCATATCGTATATACGATTTTTCGCTCATATACGCGTATCGTCGAAAAACGAAAACTTGAAATCTCGTTCAATCTCATTGATTTTATATTCTATCGATGCAGAATAAAGAATATAACAAGAATATAACGTTTTTACTATGTTTAAATACGCGTTTTCATATGATAATTGTCGAAAAACGTAATCGACATACGCGAATTTCGGTATATGCGAAGATAAAATCGTGAAATCTTTAATAATACTTGTGCCACAGTTAGAAAAATGTTACCAATCGATTCAGAACATTGCATTTCATAAGATCAAACATCTATTTTATATTGGAATCAAAGTTTTTAACATTCTTTCATATCGTATATACGATTTTTCGCTCATATACGCGTATCGTCGAAAAACGAAAACTTGAAATCTCGTTCAATTTCATTGATTTTATATTCTATCGATGCAGAATAAAGAATATAACAAGAATATAACGTTTTTACTATGTTTAAATACGCGTTTTCATATGATAATTGTCGAAAAACGTAATCGACATACGCGAATTTCGGTATATGCGAAGATAAAATCGTGAAATCTTTAATAATACTTGTGCCACAGTTAGAAAAATGTTACCAATCGATTCAGAACATTGCATTTCATAAGATCAAACATCTATTTTATATTGGAATCAAAGTTTTTAACATTCTTTCATATCGTATATACGATTTTTCGCTCATATACGCGTATCGTCGAAAAACGAAAACTTGAAATCTCGTTCAATTTCATTGATTTTATATTCTATCGATGCAGAATAAAGAATATAACAAGAATATAACGTTTTTACTATGTTTAAATACGCGTTTTCATATGATAATTGTCGAAAAACGTAATCGACATACGCGAATTTCGGTATATGCGAAGATAAAATCGTGAAATCTTTAATAATACTTGTGCCACAGTTAGAAAAATGTTACCAATCGATTCAGAACATTGCATTTCATAAGATCAAACATCTATTTTATATTGGAATCAAAGTTTTTAACATTCTTTCATATCGTATATACGATTTTTCGCTCATATACGCGTATCGTCGAAAAACGAAAACTTGAAATCTCGTTCAATTTCATTGATTTTATATTCTATCGATGCAGAATAAAGAATATAACAAGAATATAACGTTTTTACTATGTTTAAATACGCGTTTTCATATGATAATTGTCGAAAAACGTAATCGACATACGCGAATTTCGGTATATGCGAAGATAAAATCGTGAAATCTTTAATAATACTTGTGCCACAGTTAGAAAAATGTTACCAATCGATTCAGAACATTGCATTTCATAAGATCAAACATCTATTTTATATTGGAATCAAAGTTTTTAACATTCTTTCATATCGTATATACGATTTTTCGCTCATATACGCGTATCGTCGAAAAACGAAAACTTGAAATCTCGTTCAATTTCATTGATTTTATATTCTATCGATGCAGAATAAAGAATATAACAAGAATATAACGTTTTTACTATGTTTAAATACGCGTTTTCATATGATAATTGTCGAAAAACGTAATCGACATACGCGAATTTCGGTATATGCGAAGATAAAATCGTGAAATCTTTAATAATACTTGTGCCACAGTTAGAAAAATGTTACCAATCGATTCAGAACATTGCATTTCATAAGATCAAACATCTATTTTATATTGGAATCAAAGTTTTTAACATTCTTTCATATCGTATATACGATTTTTCGCTCATATACGCGTATCGTCGAAAAACGAAAACTTGAAATCTCGTTCAATTTCATTGATTTTATATTCTATCGATGCAGAATAAAGAATATAACAAGAATATAACGTTTTTACTATGTTTAAATACGCGTTTTCATATGATAATTGTCGAAAAACGTAATCGACATACGCGAATTTCGGTATATGCGAAGATAAAATCGTGAAATCTTTAATAATACTTGTGCCATAGTTAGAAAAATGTTACCAATCGATTCAGAACATTGCATTTCATAAGATCAAACATCTATTTTATATTGGAATCAAAGTTTTTAACATTCTTTCATATCGTATATACGATTTTTCGCTCATATACGCGTATCGTCGAAAAACGAAAACTTGAAATCTCGTTCAATTTCATTGACTTTATATTCTATCGATGCAGAATAAAGAATATAACAAGAATATAACGTTTTTACTATGTTTAAATACGCGTTTTCATATGATAATTGTCGAAAAACGTAATCGACATACGCGAATTTCGGTATATGCGAAGATAAAATCGTGAAATCTTTAATAATACTTGTGCCACAGTTAGAAAAATGTTACCAATCGATTCAGAACATTGCATTTCATAAGATCAAACATCTATTTTATATTGGAATCAAAGTTTTTAACATTCTTTCATATCGTATATACGATTTTTCGCTCATATACGCGTTTCGTCGAAAAACGAAAACTTGAAATCTCGTTCAATTTCATTGATTTTATATTCTATCGATGCAGAATAAAGAATATAACAAGAATATAACGTTTTTACTATGTTTAAATACGCGTTTTCATATGATAATTGTCGAAAAACGTAATCGACATACGCGAATTTCGGTATATGCGAAGATAAAATCGTGAAATCTTTAATAATACTTGTGCCACAGTTAGAAAAATGTTACCAATCGATTCAGAACATTGCATTTCATAAGATCAAACATCTATTTTATATTGGAATCAAAGTTTTTAACATTCTTTCATATCGTATATACGATTTTTCGCTCATATACGCGTATCGTCGAAAAACGAAAACTTGAAATCTCGTTCAATTTCATTGATTTTATATTCTATCGATGCAGAATAAAGAATATAACAAGAATATAACGTTTTTACTATGTTTAAATACGCGTTTTCATATGATAATTGTCGAAAAACGAAATCGACATACGCGAATTTCGGTATATGCGAAGATAAAATCGTGAAATCTTTAATAATACTTGTGCCACAGTTAGAAAAATGTTACCAATCGATTCAGAACATTGCATTTCATAAGATCAAACATCTATTTTATATTGGAATCAAAGTTTTTAACATTCTTTCATATAGTATATACGATTTTTCGATCATATACGCGTATCGTCGAAAAACGAAAACTTGAAATCTCGTTCAATTTCATTGATTTTATATTCTATCGATGCAGAATAAAGAATATAACAAGAATATAACGTTTTTACTATGTTTAAATACGCGTTTTCAGATGATAATTGTCGAAAAACGTAATCGACATACGCGAATTTCGGTATATGCGAAGATAAAATCGTGATATCTTTAATAATACTTGTGCCACAGTTAGAAAAATGTTACCAATCGATTCAGAACATTGCATTTCATAAGATCAAACATCTATTTTATATTGGAATCAAAGTTTTTAACATTCTTTCATATCGTATATACGATTTTTCGCTCATATACGCGTATCGTCGAAAAACGAAAACTTGAAATCTCGTTCAATTTCATTGATTTTATATTCTATCGATGCAGAATAAAGAATATAACAAGAATATAACGTTTTTACTATGTTTAAATACGCGTTTTCATATGATAATTGTCGAAAAACGTAATCGACATACGCGAATTTCGGTATATGCGAACATAAAATCGTGAAATCTTTAATAATACTTGTGCCACTGTTAGAAAAATGTTACCAATCGATTCAGAACATTGCATTTCATAAGATCAAACATCTATTTTATATTGGAATCAAAGTTTTTAACATTCTTTCATATAGTATATACGTTTTTTCGATCATATACGCGTATCGTCGAAAAACGAAAACTTGAAATCTCGTTCAATTTCATTGATTTTATATTCTATCGATGCAGAATAAAGAATATAACAAGAAAATAACGTTTTTACTATGTTTAAATACGCGTTTTCATATGATAATTGTCGAAAAACCTAATCGACATACGCGAATTTCGGTATATGCGAAGATAAAATCGTGAAATCTTTAATAATACTTGTGCCACAGTTAGAAAAATGTTACCAATCGATTCAGAACATTGCATTTCATAAGATCAAACATCTATTTTATATTGGAATCAAAGTTTTTAACATTCTTTCATATCGTATATACGATTTTTCGCTCATATACGCGTATCGTCGAAAAACGAAAACTTGAAATCTCGTTCAATTTCATTGATTTTATATTCTATCGATGCAGAATAAAGAATATAACAAGAATATAACGTTTTTACTATGTTTAAATACGCGTTTTCATATGATAATTGTCGAAAAACGTAATCGACATACGCGAATTTCGGTATATGCGAAGATAAAATCGTGAAATCTTTAATAATACTTGTGCCACAGTTAGAAAAATGTTACCAATCGATTCAGAACATTGCATTTCATAAGATCAAACATCTATTTTATATTGGAATCAAAGTTTTTAATATTCTTTCATATAGTATATACGATTTTTCGATCATATACGCGTATCGTCGAAAAACGAAAACTTGAAATCTCGTTCAATTTCACTGATTTTATATTCTATCGATGCAGAATAAAGAATATAACAAGAATATAAAGTTTTTACTATGTTTAAATACGCGTTTTCATATGATAATTGTCGAAAAACCTAATCGACATACGCGAATTTCGGTATTTGCGAAGATAAAATCGTGAAATCTTTAATAATACTTGTGCCACAGTTAGAAAAATGTTACCAATCGATTCAGAACATTGCATTTCATAAGATCAAACATCTATTTTTTATTGGAATCAAAGTTTTTAACATTCTTTCATATCGTATATACGATTTTTCGCTCATATACGCGTATCGTCGAAAAACGAAAACTTGAAATCTCGTTCAATTTCATTGATTTTATATTCTATCGATGCAGAATTAAGAATATAACAAGAATATAACGTTTTTACTATGTTTAAATACGCGTTTTCATATGATAATTGTCGAAAAACGTAATCGACATACGCGAATTTCGGTATATGCGAAGATAAAATCGTGAAATCTTTAATAATACTTGTACCACAGTTAGAAAAATGTTACCAATCGATTCAGAACATTGCATTTCATAAGATCAAACATCTATTTTATATTGGAATCAAAGTTTTTAACATTCTTTCATATCGTATATACGATTTTTCGCTCATATACGCGTATCGTCGAAAAACGAAAACTTGAAATCTCGTTCAATTTCATTGATTTTATATTCTATCGATGCAGAATAAAGAATATAACAAGAATATAACGTTTTTACTATGTTTAAATACGCGTTTTCATATGATAATTGTCGAAAAACGTAATCGACATACGCGAATTTCGGTATATGCGAAGATAAAATCGTGAAATCTTTAATAATACTTGTGCCACAGTTAGAAAAATGTTACCAATCGATTCAGAACATTGCATTTCATAAGATCAAACATCTATTTTATATTGGAATCAAAGTTTTTAACATTCTTTCATATAGTATATACGATTTTTCGATCATATACGCGTATCGTCGAAAAACGAAAACTTGAAATCTCGTTCAATTTCATTGATTTTATATTCTATCGATGCAGAATAAAGAATATAACAAGAATATAACGTTTTTACTATGTTTAAATACGCGTTTTCATATGATAATTGTCGAAAAACGTAATCGACATACGCGAATTTCGGTATATGCGAAGATAAAATCGTGAAATCTTTAATAATACTTGTGCCACAGTTAGAAAAATGTTACCAATCGATTCAGAACATTGCATTTCATAAGATCAAACATCTATTTTATATTGGAATCAAAGTTTTTAACATTCTTTCATATAGTATATACGATTTTTCGATCATATACGCGTATCGTCGAAAAACGAAAACTTGAAATCTCGTTCAATTTCATTGATTTTATATTCTATCGATGCAGAATAAAGAATATAACAAGAATATAACGTTTTTACTATGTTTAAATACGCGTTTTCATATGATAATTGTCGAAAAACGTAATCGACATACGCGAATTTCGGTATATGCGAAGATAAAATCGTGAAATCTTTAATAATACTTGTGCCACAGTTAGAAAAATGATACCAATCGATTCAGAACATTGCATTTCATAAGATCAAACATCTATTTTATATTGGAATCAAAGTTTTTAACATTCTTTCATATCGTATATACGATTTTTCGCTCATATACGCGTATCGTCGAAAAACGAAAACTTGAAATCTCGTTCAATTTCATTGATTTTATATTCTATCGATGCAGAATAAAGAATATAACAAGAATATAACGTTTTTACTATGTTTAAATACGCGTTTTCATATGATAATTGTCGAAAAACGTAATCGACATACGCGAATTTCGGTATATGCGAAGATAAAATCGTGAAATCTTTAATAATACTTGTGCCACAGTTAGAAAAATGTTACCAATCGATTCAGAACATTGCATTTCATAAGATCAAACATCTATTTTATATTGGAATCAAAGTTTTTAACATTCTTTCATATCGTATATACGATTTTTCGCTCATATACGCGTATCGTCGAAAAACGAAAACTTGAAATCTCGTTCAATTTCATTGATTTTATATTCTATCGATGCAGAATAAAGAATATAACAAGAATATAACGTTTTTACTATGTTTAAATACGCGTTTTCATATGATAATTGTCGAAAAACGTAATCGACATACGCGAATTTCGGTATATGCGAAGATAAAATCGTGAAATCTTTAATAATACTTGTGCCACAGTTAGAAAAATGTTACCAATCGATTCAGAACATTGCATTTCATAAGATCAAACATCTATTTTATATTGGAATCAAAGTTTTTAACATTCTTTCATATCGTATATACGATTTTTCGCTCATATACGCGTATCGTCGAAAAACGAAAACTTGAAATCTCGTTCAATTTCATTGATTTTATATTCTATCGATGCAGAATAAAGAATATAACAAGAATATAACGTTTTTACTATGTTTAAATACGCGTTTTCATATGATAATTGTCGAAAAACGTAATCGACATACGCGAATTTCGGTATATGCGAAGATAAAATCGTGAAATCTTTAATAATACTTGTGCCACAGTTAGAAAAATGTTACCAATCGATTCAGAACATTGCATTTCATAAGATCAAACATCTATTTTATATTGGAATCAAAGTTTTTAACATTCTTTCATATCGTATATACGATTTTTCGCTCATATACGCGTATCGTCGAAAAACGAAAACTTGAAATCTCGTTCAATTTCATTGATTTTATATTCTATCGATGCAGAATAAAGAATATAACAAGAATATAACGTTTTTACTATGTTTAAATACGCGTTTTCATATGATAATTGTCGAAAAACGTAATCGACATACGCGAATTTCGGTATATGCGAAGATAAAATCGTGAAATCTTTAATAATACTTGTGCCACAGTTAGAAAAATGTTACCAATCGATTCAGAACATTGCATTTCATAAGATCAAACATCTATTTTATATTGGAATCAAAGTTTTTAACATTCTTTCATATCGTATATACGATTTTTCGCTCATATACGCGTATCGTCGAAAAACGAAAACTTGAAATCTCGTTCAATTTCATTGATTTTATATTCTATCGATGCAGAATAAAGAATATAACAAGAATATAACGTTTTTACTATGTTTAAATACGCGTTTTCATATGATAATTGTCGAAAAACGTAATCGACATACGCGAATTTCGGTATATGCGAAGATAAAATCGTGAAATCTTTAATAATACTTGTGCCACAGTTAGAAAAATGTTACCAATCGATTCAGAACATTGCATTTCATAAGATCAAACATCTATTTTATATTGGAATCAAAGTTTTTAACATTCTTTCATATCGTATATACGATTTTTCGCTCATATACGCGTATCGTCGAAAAACGAAAACTTGAAATCTCGTTCAATTTCATTGATTTTATATTCTATCGATGCAGAATAAAGAATATAACAAGAATATAACGTTTTTACTATGTTTAAATACGCGTTTTCATATGATAATTGTCGAAAAACGTAATCGACATACGCGAATTTCGGTATATGCGAAGATAAAATCGTGAAATCTTTAATAATACTTGTGCCACAGTTAGAAAAATGTTACCAATCGATTCAGAACATTGCATTTCATAAGATCAAACATCTATTTTATATTGGAATCAAAGTTTTTAACATTCTTTCATATCGTATATACGATTTTTCGCTCATATACGCGTATCGTCGAAAAACGAAAACTTGAAATCTCGTTCAATTTCATTGATTTTATATTCTATCGATGCAGAATAAAGAATATAACAAGAATATAACGTTTTTACTATGTTTAAATACGCGTTTTCATATGATAATTGTCGAAAAACGTAATCGACATACGCGAATTTCGGTATATGCGAAGATAAAATCGTGAAATCTTTAATAATACTTGTGCCATAGTTAGAAAAATGTTACCAATCGATTCAGAACATTGCATTTCATAAGATCAAACATCTATTTTATATTGGAATCAAAGTTTTTAACATTCTTTCATATCGTATATACGATTTTTCGCTCATATACGCGTATCGTCGAAAAACGAAAACTTGAAATCTCGTTCAATTTCATTGACTTTATATTCTATCGATGCAGAATAAAGAATATAACAAGAATATAACGTTTTTACTATGTTTAAATACGCGTTTTCATATGATAATTGTCGAAAAACGTAATCGACATACGCGAATTTCGGTATATGCGAAGATAAAATCGTGAAATCTTTAATAATACTTGTGCCACAGTTAGAAAAATGTTACCAATCGATTCAGAACATTGCATTTCATAAGATCAAACATCTATTTTATATTGGAATCAAAGTTTTTAACATTCTTTCATATCGTATATACGATTTTTCGCTCATATACGCGTATCGTCGAAAAACGAAAACTTGAAATCTCGTTCAATTTCATTGATTTTATATTCTATCGATGCAGAATAAAGAATATAACAAGAATATAACGTTTTTACTATGTTTAAATACGCGTTTTCATATGATAATTGTCGAAAAACGTAATCGACATACGCGAATTTCGGTATATGCGAAGATAAAATCGTGAAATCTTTAATAATACTTGTGCCACAGTTAGAAAAATGTTACCAATCGATTCAGAACATTGCATTTCATAAGATCAAACATCTATTTTATATTGGAATCAAAGTTTTTAACATTCTTTCATATCGTATATACGATTTTTCGCTCATATACGCGTATCGTCGAAAAACGAAAACTTGAAATCTCGTTCAATTTCATTGATTTTATATTCTATCGATGCAGAATAAAGAATATAACAAGAATATAACGTTTTTACTATGTTTAAATACGCGTTTTCATATGATAATTGTCGAAAAACGTAATCGACATACGCGAATTTCGGTATATGCGAAGATAAAATCGTGAAATCTTTAATAATACTTGTGCCACAGTTAGAAAAATGTTACCAATCGATTCAGAACAATGCATTTCATAAGATCAAACATCTATTTTATATTGGAATCAAAGTTTTTAACATTCTTTCATATCGTATATACGATTTTTCGCTCATATACGCGTATCGTCGAAAAACGAAAACTTGAAATCTCGTTCAATTTCATTGATTTTATATTCTATCGATGCAGAATAAAGAATATAACAAGAATATAACGTTTTTACTATGTTTAAATACGCGTTTTCATATGATAATTGTCGAAAAACGTAATCGACATACGCGAATTTCGGTATATGCGAAGATAAAATCGTGAAATCTTTAATAATACTTGTGCCACAGTTAGAAAAATGTTACCAATCGATTCAGAACATTGCATTTCATAAGATAAAACATCTATTTTATATTGGAATCAAAGTTTTTAACATTCTTTCATATCGTATATACGATTTTTCGCTCATATACGCGTATCGTCGAAAAACGAAAACTTGAAATCTCGTTCAATTTCATTGATTTTATATTCTATCGATGCAGAATAAAGAATATAACAAGAATATAACGTTTTTACTATGTTTAAATACGCGTTTTCATATGATAATTGTCGAAAAACGTAATCGACATACGCGAATTTCGGTATATGCGAAGATAAAATCGTGAAATCTTTAATAATACTTGTGCCACAGTTAGAAAAATGTTACCAATCGATTCAGAACATTGCATTTCATAAGATCAAACATCTATTTTATATTGGAATCAAAGTTTTTAACATTCTTTCATATCGTATATACGATTTTTCGCTCATATACGCGTATCGTCGAAAAACGAAAACTTGAAATCTCGTTCAATTTCATTGATTTTATATTCTATCGATGCAGAATAAAGAATATAACAAGAATATAACGTTTTTACTATGTTTAAATACGCGTTTTCATATGATAATTGTCGAAAAACGTAATCGACATACGCGAATTTCGGTATATGCGAAGATAAAATCGTGAAATCTTTAATAATACTTGTGCCACAGTTAGAAAAATGTTACCAATCGATTCAGAACATTGCATTTCATAAGATCAAACATCTATTTTATATTGGAATCAAAGTTTTTAACATTCTTTCATATCGTATATACGATTTTTCGCTCATATACGCGTATCGTCGAAAAACGAAAACTTGAAATCTCGTTCAATTTCATTGATTTTATATTCTATCGATGCAGAATAAAGAATATAACAAGAATATAACGTTTTTACTATGTTTAAATACGCGTTTTCATATGATAATTGTCGAAAAACGTAATCGACATACGCGAATTTCGGTATATGCGAAGATAAAATCGTGAAATCTTTAATAATACTTGTGCCACAGTTAGAAAAATGTTACCAATCGATTCAGAACATTGCATTTCATAAGATCAAACATCTATTTTATATTGGAATCAAGTTTTTAACATTCTTTCATATCGTATATACGATTTTTCGCTCATATACGCGTATCGTCGAAAAACGAAAACTTGAAATCTCGTTCAATTTCATTGATTTTATATTCTATCGATGCAGAATAAAGAATATAACAAGAATATAACGTTTTTACTATGTTTAAATACGCGTTTTCATATGATAATTGTCGAAAAACGTAATCGACATACGCGAATTTCGGTATATGCGAAGATAAAATCGTGAAATCTTTAATAATACTTGTGCCATAGTTAGAAAAATGTTACCAATCGATTCAGAACATTGCATTTCATAAGATCAAACATCTATTTTATATTGGAATCAAAGTTTTTAACATTCTTTCATATCGTATATACGATTTTTCGCTCATATACGCGTATCGTCGAAAAACGAAAACTTGAAATCTCGTTCAATTTCATTGACTTTATATTCTATCGATGCAGAATAAAGAATATAACAAGAATATAACGTTTTTTACTATGTTTAAATACGCGTTTTCATATGATAATTGTCGAAAAACGTAATCGACATACGCGAATTTCGGTATATGCGAAGATAAAATCGTGAAATCTTTAATAATACTTGTGCCACAGTTAGAAAAATGTTACCAATCGATTCAGAACATTGCATTTCATAAGATCAAACATCTATTTTATATTGGAATCAAAGTTTTTAACATTCTTTCATATCGTATATACGATTTTTCGCTCATATACGCGTATCGTCGAAAAACGAAAACTTGAAATCTCGTTCAATTTCATTGATTTTATATTCTATCGATGCAGAATAAAGAATATAACAAGAATATAACGTTTTTACTATGTTTAAATACGCGTTTTCATATGATAATTGTCGAAAAACGTAATCGACATACGCGAATTTCGGTATATGCGAAGATAAAATCGTGAAATCTTTAATAATACTTGTGCCACAGTTAGAAAAATGTTACCAATCGATTCAGAACATTGCATTTCATAAGATCAAACATCTATTTTATATTGGAATCAAAGTTTTTAACATTCTTTCATATCGTATATACGATTTTTCGCTCATATACGCGTATCGTCGAAAAACGAAAACTTGAAATCTCGTTCAATTTCATTGATTTTATATTCTATCGATGCAGAATAAAGAATATAACAAGAATATAACGTTTTTACTATGTTTAAATACGCGTTTTCATATGATAATTGTCGAAAAACGTAATCGACATACGCGAATTTCGGTATATGCGAAGATAAAATCGTGAAATCTTTAATAATACTTGTGCCACAGTTAGAAAAATGTTACCAATCGATTCAGAACAATGCATTTCATAAGATCAAACATCTATTTTATATTGGAATCAAAGTTTTTAACATTCTTTCATATCGTATATACGATTTTTCGCTCATATACGCGTATCGTCGAAAAACGAAAACTTGAAATCTCGTTCAATTTCATTGATTTTATATTCTATCGATGCAGAATAAAGAATATAACAAGAATATAACGTTTTTACTATGTTTAAATACGCGTTTTCATATGATAATTGTCGAAAAACGTAATCGACATACGCGAATTTCGGTATATGCGAAGATAAAATCGTGAAATCTTTAATAATACTTGTGCCACAGTTAGAAAAATGTTACCAATCGATTCAGAACATTGCATTTCATAAGATCAAACATCTATTTTATATTGGTATCAAAGTTTTTAACATTCTTTCATATCGTATATACGATTTTTTCGCTCATATACGCGTATCGTCGAAAAACGAAAACTTGAAATCTCGTTCAATTTCATTGATTTTATATTCTATCGATGCAGAATAAAGAATATAACAAGAATATAACGTTTTTACTATGTTTAAATACGCGTTTTCATATGATAATTGTCGAAAAACGTAATCGACATACGCGAATTTCGGTATATGCGAAGATAAAATCGTGAAATCTTTAATAATACTTGTGCCACAGTTAGAAAAATGTTACCAATCGATTCAGATCATTGCATTTCATAAGATCAAACATCTATTTTATATTGGAATCAAAGTTTTTAACATTCTTTCATATCGTATATACGATTTTTCGCTCATATACGCGTATCGTCGAAAAACGAAAACTTGAAATCTCGTTCAATTTCATTGATTTTATATTCTATCGATGCAGAATAAAGAATATAACAAGAATATAACGTTTTTACTATGTTTAAATACGCGTTTTCATATGATAATTGTCGAAAAACGTAATCGACATACGCGAATTTCGGTATATGCGAAGATAAAATCGTGAAATCTTTAATAATACTTGTGCCACAGTTAGAAAAATGTTACCAATCGATTCAGAACATTGCATTTCATAAGATCAAACATCTATTTTTATATTGGAATCAAAGTTTTTAACATTCTTTCATATCGTATATACGATTTTTCGCTCATATACGCGTATCGTCGAAAAACGAAAACTTGAAATCTCGTTCAATTTCATTGATTTTATATTCTATCGATGCAGAATAAAGAATATAACAAGAATATAACGTTTTTACTATGTTTAAATACGCGTTTTCATATGATAATTGTCGAAAAAACGTAATCGACATACGCGAATTTCGGTATATGCGAAGATAAAATCGTGAAATCTTTAATAATACTTGTGCCACAGTTAGAAAAATGTTACCAATCGATTCAGAACATTGCATTTCATAAGATCAAACATCTATTTTATATTGGAATCAAAGTTTTTAACATTCTTTCATATCGTATATACGATTTTTCGCTCATATACGCGTATCGTCGAAAAACGAAAACTTGAAATCTCGTTCAATTTCATTGATTTTATATTCTATCGATGCAGAATAAAGAATATAACAAGAATATAACGTTTTTACTATGTTTAAATACGCGTTTTCATATGATAATTGTCGAAAAACGTAATCGACATACGCGAATTTCGGTATATGCGAAGATAAAATCGTGAAATCTTTAATAATACTTGTGCCACAGTTAGAAAAATGTTATCAATCGATTCAGAACATTGCATTTCATAAGATCAAACATCTATTTTATATTGGAATCAAAGTTTTTAACATTCTTTCATATCGTATATACGATTTTTCGCTCATATACGCGTATCGTCGAAAAACGAAAACTTGAAATCTCGTTCAATTTCATTGATTTTATATTCTATCGATGCAGAATAAAGAATATAACAAGAATATAACGTTTTTACTATGTTTAAATACGCGTTTTCATATGATAATTGTCGAAAAACGTAATCGACATACGCGAATTTCGGTATATGCGAAGATAAAATCGTGAAATCTTTAATAATACTTGTGCCACAGTTAGAAAAATGTTACCAATCGATTCAGAACATTGCATTTCATAAGATCAAACATCTATTTTATATTGGAATCAAAGTTTTTAACATTCTTTCATATCGTATATACGATTTTTCGCTCATATACGCGTATTCGAAAAACGAAAACTTGAAATCTCGTTCAATTTCATTGATTTTATATTCTATCGATGCAGAATAAAGAATATAACAAGAATATAACGTTTTTACTATGTTTAAATACGCGTTTTCATATGATAATTGTCGAAAAACGTAATCGACATACGCGAATTTCGGTATATGCGAAGATAAAATGGTGAAATCTTTAATAATACTTGTGCCACAGTTAGAAAAATGTTACCAATCGATTCAGAACATTGCATTTCATAAGATCAAACATCTATTTTATATTGGAATCAAAGTTTTTAACATTCTTTCATATCGTATATACGATTTTTTCGCTCATATACGCGTATCGTCGAAAAACGAAAACTTGAAATCTCGTTCAATTTCATTGATTTTATATTCTATCGATGCAGAATAAAGAATATAACAAGAATATAACGTTTTTACTATGTTTAAATACGCGTTTTCATATGATAATTGTCGAAAAACGTAATCGACATACGCGAATTTCGGTATATGCGAAGATAAAATCGTGAAATCTTTAATAATACTTGTGCCACAGTTTGAAAAATGTTACCAATCGCTTCAGAACATTGCATTTCATAAGATCAAACATCTATTTTATATTGGAATCAAAGTTTTTAACATTCTTTCATATCGTATATACGATTTTTCGCTCATATACGCGTATCGTCGAAAAACGAAAACTTGAAATCTCGTTCAATTTCATTGATTTTATATTCTATCGATGCAGAATAAAGAATATAACAAGAATATAACGTTTTTACTATGTTTAAATACGCGTTTTCATATGATAATTGTCGAAAAACGTAATCGACATACGCGAATTTCGGTATATGCGAAGATAAAATCGTGAAATCTTTAATAATACTTGTGCCACAGTTAGAAAAATGTTACCAATCGATTCAGAACATTGCATTTCATAAGATCAAACATCTATTTTATATTGGAATCAAAGTTTTTAACATTCTTTCATATCGTATATACGATTTTTCGCTCATATACGCGTATCGTCGAAAAACGAAAACTTGAAATCTCGTTCAATTTCATTGATTTTATATTCTATCGATGCAGAATAAAGAATATAACAAGAATATAACGTTTTTACTATGTTTAAATACGCTTTTTCATATGATAATTGTCGAAAAACGTAATCGACATACGCGAATTTCGGTATATGCGAAGATAAAATCGTGAAATCTTTAATAATACTTGTGCCACAGTTAGAAAAATGTTACCAATCGATTCAGAACATTGCATTTCATAAGATAAAACATCTATTTTATATTGGAATCAAAGTTTTTAACATTCTTTCATATCGTATATACGATTTTTCGCTCATATACGCGTATCGTCGAAAAACGAAAACTTGAAATCTCGTTCAATTTCATTGATTTTATATTCTATCGATGCAGAATAAAGAATATAACAAGAATATAACGTTTTTACTATGTTTAAATACGCTTTTTCATATGATAATTGTCGAAAAACGTAATCGACATACGCGAATTTCGGTATATGCGAAGATAAAATCGTGAAATCTTTAATAATACTTGTGCCACAGTTAGAAAAATGTTACCAATCGCTTCAGAACATTGCATTTCATAAGATAAAACATCTATTTTATATTGGAATCAAAGTTTTTAACATTCTTTCATATCGTATATACGATTTTTCGCTCATATACGCGTATCGTCGAAAAACGAAAACTTGAAATCTCGTTCAATTTCATTGATTTTATATTCTATCGATGCAGAATAAAGAATATAACAAGAATATAACGTTTTTACTATGTTTAAATACGCGTTTTCATATGATAATTGTCGAAAAACGTAATCGACATACGCGAATTTCGGTATATGCGAAGATAAAATCGTGAAATCTTTAATAATACTTGTGCCACAGTTAGAAAAATGTTACCAATCGATTCAGAACATTGCATTTCATAAGATCAAACATCTATTTTATATTGGAATCAAAGTTTTTAACATTCTTTCATATCGTATATACGATTTTTCGCTCATATACGCGTATCGTCGAAAAACGAAAACTTGAAATCTCGTTCAATTTCATTGATTTTATATTCTATCGATGCAGAATAAAGAATATAACAAGAATATAACGTTTTTACTATGTTTAAATACGCGTTTTCATATGATAATTGTCGAAAAACGTAATCGACTTACGCGAATTTCGGTATATGCGAAGATAAAATCGTGAAATCTTTAATAATACTTGTGCCACAGTTAGAAAAATGTTACCAATCGATTCAGAACATTGCATTTCATAAGATCAAACATCTATTTTATATTGGAATCAAAGTTTTTAACATTCTTTCATATCGTATATACGATTTTTCGCTCATATACGCGTATCGTCGAAAAACGAAAACTTGAAATCTCGTTCAATTTCATTGATTTTATATTCTATCGATGCAGAATAAAGAATATAACAAGAATATAACGTTTTTACTATGTTTAAATACGCGTTTTCATATGATAATTGTCGAAAAACGTAATCGACATACGCGAATTTCGGTATATGCGAAGATAAAATCGTGAAATCTTTAATAATACTTGTGCCACAGTTAGAAAAATGTTACCAATCGATTCAGAACATTGCATTTCATAAGATCAAACATCTATTTTATATTGGAATCAAAGTTTTTAACATTCTTTCATATCGTATATACGATTTTTCGCTCATATACGCGTATCGTCGAAAAACGAAAACTTGAAATCTCGTTCAATTTCATTGATTTTATATTCTATCGATGCAGAATAAAGAATATAACAAGAATATAACGTTTTTACTATGTTTAAATACGCGTTTTCATATGATAATTGTCGAAAAAACGTAATCGACTTACGCGAATTTCGGTATATGCGAAGATAAAATCGTGAAATCTTTAATAATACTTGTGCAACAGTTAGAAAAATGTTACCAATCGATTCAGAACATTGCATTTCATAAGATCAAACATCTATTTTATATTGGAATCAAAGTTTTTAACATTCTTTCATATCGTATATACGATTTTTCGCTCATATACGCGTATCGTCGAAAAACGAAAACTTGAAATCTCGTTCAATTTCATTGATTTTATATTCTATCGATGCAGAATAAAGAATATAACAAGAATATAACGTTTTTACTATGTTTAAATACGCGTTTTCATATGATAATTGTCGAAAAAACGTAATCGACATACGCGAATTTCGGTATATGCGAAGATAAAATCGTGAAATCTTTAATAATACTTGTGCCACAGTTAGAAAAATGTTACCAATCGATTCAGAACATTGCATTTCATAAGATCAAACATCTATTTTATATTGGAATCAAAGTTTTTAACATTCTTTCATATCGTATATACGATTTTTCGCTCATATACGCGTATCGTCGAAAAACGAAAACTTGAAATCTCGTTCAATTTCATTGATTTTATATTCTATCGATGCAGAATAAAGAATATAACAAGAATATAACGTTTTTACTATGTTTAAATACGCGTTTTCATATGATAATTGTCGAAAAACGTAATCGACATACGCGAATTTCGGTATATGCGAAGATAAAATCGTGAAATCTTTAATAATACTTGTGCCACAGTTAGAAAAATGTTACCAATCGATTCAGAACATTGCATTTCATAAGATCAAACATCTATTTTATATTGGAATCAAAGTTTTTAACATTCTTTCATATCGTATATACGATTTTTCGCTCATATACGCGTATCGTCGAAAAACGAAAACTTGAAATCTCGTTCAATTTCATTGATTTTATATTCTATCGATGCAGAATAAAGAATATAACAAGAATATAACGTTTTTACTATGTTTAAATACGCGTTTTCATATGATAATTGTCGAAAAACGTAATCGACATACGCGAATTTCGGTATATGCGAAGATAAAATCGTGAAATCTTTAATAATACTTGTGCCACAGTTAGAAAAATGTTACCAATCGATTCAGAACATTGCATTTCATAAGATCAAACATCTATTTTATATTGGAATCAAAGTTTTTAACATTCTTTCATATCGTATATACGATTTTTCGCTCATATACGCGTATCGTCGAAAAACGAAAACTTGAAATCTCGTTCAATTTCATTGATTTTATATTCTATCGATGCAGAATAAAGAATATAACAAGAATATAACGTTTTTACTATGTTTAAATACGCGTTTTCATATGATAATTGTCGAAAAACGTAATCGACTTACGCGAATTTCGGTATATGCGAAGATAAAATCGTGAAATCTTTAATAATACTTGTGCCACAGTTAGAAAAATGTTACCAATCGATTCAGAACATTGCATTTCATAAGATCAAACATCTATTTTATATTGGAATCAAAGTTTTTAACATTCTTTCATATCGTATATACGATTTTTCGCTCATATACGCGTATCGTCGAAAAACGAAAACTTGAAATCTCGTTCAATTTCATTGATTTATATTCTATCGATGCAGAATAAAGAATATAACAAGAATATAACGTTTTTACTATGTTTAAATACGCGTTTTCATATGATAATTGTCGAAAAACGTAATCGACATACGCGAATTTCGGTATATGCGAAGATAAAATCGTGAAATCTTTAATAATACTTGTGCCACAGTTAGAAAAATGTTACCAATCGATTCAGAACATTGCATTTCATAAGATCAAACATCTATTTTATATTGGAATCAAAGTTTTTAACATTCTTTCATATCGTATATACGATTTTTCG
>NW_025813649.1:0-37166 GCF_910589235.1 Vespa crabro
CGAAATTCGCGTATGTCGATTACGTTTTTTCGACAATTATCATATGAAAACGCGTATTTAAGCATAGTAAAAACGTTATATTCTTGTTATATTCTTTATTCTGCATCGATAGAATATAAAATCAATGAAATTGAACGAGATTTCAAGTTTTCGTTTTTCAACGATACGCGTATATGAGCGAAAAATCGTATATACGATATGAAAGAATGTTAAAAACTTTGATTCCAATATAAAATAGATGTTTGATCTTATGAAATGCAATGTTCTGAATCGATTGGTAACATTTTTCTAACTGTGGCACAAGTATTATTAAAGATTTCACGATTTTATCTTCGCATATACCGAAATTCACGTATGTCGATTACGTTTTTCGACAATTATCATATGAAAACGCGTATTTAAGCATAGTAAAAACGTTATATTCTTGTTATATTCTTTATTCTGCATCGATAGAATATAAAATCAATGAAATTGAACGAGATTTCAAGTTTTCGTTTTTCGACGATACGCGTATATGAGCGAAAAATCGTATATACGATATGAAAGAATGTTAAAAACTTTGATTCCAATATAAAATAGATGTTTGATCTTATGAAATGCAATGTTCTGAATCGATTGGTAACATTTTTCTAACTGTGGCACAAGTATTATTAAAGATTTCACGATTTTATCTTCGCATATACCGAAATTCGCGTATGTCGATTACGTTTTTCGACAATTATCATATGAAAATGCGTATTTAAACATAGTAAAAACGTTATATTCTTGTTATATTCTTTATTCTGCATCGATAGAATATAAAATCAATGAAATTGAACGAGATTTCAAGTTTTCGTTTTTCGACGATACGCGTATATGAGCGAAAAATCGTATATACGATATGAAAGAATGTTAAAAACTTTGATTCCAATATAAAATAGATGTTTGATCTTATGAAATGCAATGTTCTGAACCGATTGGTAACATTTTTCTAACTGTGGCACAAGTATTATTAAAGATTTCACGATTTTATCTTCGCATATACCGAAATTCGCGTATGTCGATTACGTTTTTCGAAAATTATCATATGAAAACGCGTATTTAAACATAGTAAAAACGTTATATTCTTGTTATATTCTTTATTCTGCATCGATAGAATATAAAATCAATGAAATTGAACGAGATTTCAAGTTTTCGTTTTTCGACGATACGCGTATATGAGCGAAAAATCGTATATACGATATGAAAGAATGTTAAAAACTTTGATTCCAATATAAAATAGATGTTTGATCTTATGAAATGCAATGTTCTGAATCGATTGGTAACATTTTTCTAACTGTGGCACAAGTATTATTAAAGATTTCACGATTTTATCTTCGCATATACCGAAATTCGCGTATGTCGATTACGTTTTTCGACAATTATCATATGAAAACGCGTATTTAAACATAGTAAAAACGTTATATTCTTGTTATATTCTTTATTCTGCATCGATAGAATATAAAATCAATGAAATTGAACGAGATTTCAAGTTTTCGTTTTTCGACGATACGCGTATATGAGCGAAAAATCGTATATACGATATGAAAGAATGTTAAAAACTTTGATTCCAATATAAAATAGATGTTTGATCTTATGAAATGCAATGTTCTGAATCGATTGGTAACATTTTTCTAACTGTGGCACAAGTATTATTAAAGATTTCACGATTTTATCTTCGCATATACCGAAATTCGCGTATGTCGATTACGTTTTTCGACAATTATCATATGAAAACGCGTATTTAAACATAGTAAAAACGTTATATTCTTGTTATATTCTTTATTCTGCATCGATAGAATATAAAATCAATGAAATTGAACGAGATTTCAAGTTTTCGTTTTTCGACGATACGCGTATATGAGCGAAAAATCGTATATACGATATGAAAGAATGTTAAAAACTTTGATTCCAATATAAAATAGATGTTTGATCTTATGAAATGCAATGTTCTGAATCGATTGGTAACATTTTTCTAACTGTGGCACAAGTATTATTAAAGATTTCACGATTTTATCTTCGTATATACCGAAATTCGCGTATGTCGATTACGTTTTTCGACAATTATCATATGAAAACGCGTATTTAAACATAGTAAAAACGTTATATTCTTGTTATATTCTTTATTCTGCATCGATAGAATATAAAATCAATGAAATTGAAAGAGATTTCAAGTTTTCGTTTTTCGACGATTCGCGTATATGAGCGAAAAATCGTATATACGATATGAAGGAATGTTAAAAACTTTGATTCCAATATAAAATAGATGTTTGATCTTATGAAATGCAATGTTCTGAATCGATTGGTAACATTTTTCTAACTGTGGCACAAGTATTATTAAAGATTTCACTATTTTATCTTCGCATATACCGAAATTCGCGTATGTCGATTACGTTTTTCGACAATTATCATATGAAAACGCGTATTTAAACATAGTAAAAACGTTATATTCTTGTTATATTCTTTATTCTGCATCGATAGAATATAAAATCAATGAAATTGAACGAGATTTCAAGTTTTCGTTTTTCGACGATACGCGTATATGAGCGAAAAATCGTATATACGATATGAAAGAATGTTAAAAACTTTGATTCCAATATAAAATAGATGTTTGATCTTATGAAATGCAATGTTCTGAATCGATTGGTAACATTTTTCTAACTGTGGCACAAGTATTATTAAAGATTTCACGATTATATCTTCGCATATACCGAAATTCGCGTATGTCGATTACGTTTTTCGACAATTATCATATGAAAACGCGTATTTAAACATAGTAAAAACGTTATATTCTTGTTATATTCTTTATTCTGCATCGATAGAATATAAAATCAATGAAATTGAACGAGATTTCAAGTTTTCGTTTTTCGACGATACGCGTATATGAGCGAAAAATCGTATATACGATATGAAAGAATGTTAAAAACTTTGATTCCAATATAAAATAGATGTTTGATCTTATGAAATGCAATGTTCTGAATCGATTGGTAACATTTTTCTAACTGTGGCACAAGTATTATTAAAGATTTCACGATTTTATCTTCGCATATACCGAAATTCGCGTATGTCGATTACGTTTTTCGACAATTATCATATGAAAACGCGTATTTAAACATAGTAAAAACGTTATATTCTTGTTATATTCTTTATTCTGCATCGATAGAATATAAAATCAATGAAATTGAACGAGATTTCAAGTTTTCGTTTTTCGACGATACGCGTATATGAGCGAAAAATCGTATATACGATATGAAAGAATGTTAAAAACTTTGATTCCAATATAAAATAGATGTTTGATCTTATGAAATGCAATGTTCTGAATCGATTGGTAACATTTTTCTAACTGTGGCACAAGTATTATTAAAGATTTCACGATTTTATCTTCGCACATACCGAAATTCGCGTATGTCGATTACGTTTTTCGACAATTATCATATGAAAACGCGTATTTAAACATAGTAAAAACGTTATATTCTTGTTATATTCTTTATTCTGCATCGATAGAATATAAAATCAATGAAATTGAACGAGATTTCAAGTTTTCGTTTTTCGACGATACGCGTATATGAGCGAAAAATCGTATATACGATATGAAAGAATGTTAAAAACTTTGATTCCAATATAAAATAGATGTTTGATCTTATGAAATGCAATGTTCTGAATCGATTGGTAACATTTTTCTAACTGTGGCACAAGTATTATTAAGGATTTCACGATTTTATCTTCGCATATACCGAAATTCGCGTATGTCGATTACGTTTTTCGACAATTATCATATGAAAACGCGTATTTAAACATAGTAAAAACGTTATATTCTTGTTATATTCTTTATTCTGCATCGATAGAATATAAAATCAATGAAATTGAACGAGATTTCAAGTTTTCGTTTTTCGACGATACGCGTATATGAGCGAAAAATCGTATATACGATATGAAAGAATGTTAAAAACTTTGATTCCAATATAAAATAGATGTTTGATCTTATGAAATGCAATGTTCTGAATCGATTGGTAACATTTTTCTAACTGTGGCACAAGTATTATTAAATATTTCACGATTTTATCTTCGCATATACCGAAATTCGCGTATGTCGATTACGTTTTTCGAAAATTATCATATGAAAACGCGTATTTAAACATAGTAAAAACGTTATATTCTTGTTATATTCTTTATTCTGCATCGATAGAATGTAAAATCAATGAAATTGAACGAGATTTCAAGTTTTCGTTTTTCGACGATACGCGTATATGAGCGAAAAATCGTATATACGATATGAAAGAATGTTAAAAACTTTGATTCCAATATAAAATAGATGTTTGATCTTATGAAATGCAATGTTCTGAATCGATTGGTAACATTTTTCTAACTGTGGCACAAGTATTATTAAAGATTTCACGATTTTATCTTCGCATATACCGAAATTCGCGTATGTCGATTACGTTTTTCGACAATTATCATATGAAAACGCGTATTTAAACATAGTAAAAACGTTATATTCTTGTTATATTCTTTATTCTGCATCGATAGAATATAAAATCAATGAAATTGAACGAGATTTCAAGTTTTCGTTTTTCGACGATACGCGTATATGAGCGAAAAATCGTATATACGATATGAAAGAATGTTAAAAACTTTGATTCCAATATAAAATAGATGTTTGATCTTATGAAATGCAATGTTCTGAATCGATTGGTAACATTTTTCTAACTGTGGCACAAGTATTATTAAAGATTTCACGATTTTATCTTCGCATATACCGAAATTCGCGTATGTCGATTACGTTTTTCGACAATTATCATATGAAAACGCGTATTTAAACATAGTAAAAACGTTATATTCTTGTTATATTCTTTATTCTGCATCGATAGAATATAAAATCAATGAAATTGAACGAGATTTCAAGTTTTCGTTTTTCGACGATACGCGTATATGAGCGAAAAATCGTATATACGATATGAAAGAATGTTAAAAACTTTGATTCCAATATAAAATAGATGTTTGATCTTATGAAATGCAATGTTCTGAATCGATTGGTAACATTTTTCTAACTGTGGCACAAGTATTATTAAAGATTTCACGATTTTATCTTCGCACATACCGAAATTCGCGTATGTCGATTACGTTTTTCGACAATTATCATATGAAAACGCGTATTTAAACATAGTAAAAACGTTATATTCTTGTTATATTCTTTATTCTGCATCGATAGAATATAAAATCAATGAAATTGAACGAGATTTCAAGTTTTCGTTTTTCGACGATACGCGTATATGAGCGAAAAATCGTATATACGATATGAAAGAATGTTAAAAACTTTGATTCCAATATAAAATAGATGTTTGATCTTATGAAATGCAATGTTCTGAATCGATTGGTAACATTTTTCTAACTGTGGCACAAGTATTATTAAGGATTTCACGATTTTATCTTCGCATATACCGAAATTCGCGTATGTCGATTACGTTTTTCGACAATTATCATATGAAAACGCGTATTTAAACATAGTAAAAACGTTATATTCTTGTTATATTCTTTATTCTGCATCGATAGAATATAAAATCAATGAAATTGAACGAGATTTCAAGTTTTCGTTTTTCGACGATACGCGTATATGAGCGAAAAATCGTATATACGATATGAAAGAATGTTAAAAACTTTGATTCCAATATAAAATAGATGTTTGATCTTATGAAATGCAATGTTCTGAATCGATTGGTAACATTTTTCTAACTGTGGCACAAGTATTATTAAATATTTCACGATTTTATCTTCGCATATACCGAAATTCGCGTATGTCGATTACGTTTTTCGAAAATTATCATATGAAAACGCGTATTTAAACATAGTAAAAACGTTATATTCTTGTTATATTCTTTATTCTGCATCGATAGAATGTAAAATCAATGAAATTGAACGAGATTTCAAGTTTTCGTTTTTCGACGATACGCGTATATGAGCGAAAAATCGTATATACGATATGAAAGAATGTTAAAAACTTTGATTCCAATATAAAATAGATGTTTGATCTTATGAAATGCAATGTTCTGAATCGATTGGTAACATTTTTCTAACTGTGGCACAAGTATTATTAAAGATTTCACGATTTTATCTTCGCATATACCGAAATTCGCGTATGTCGATTACGTTTTTCGACAATTATCATATGAAAACGCGTATTTAAACATAGTAAAAACGTTATATTCTTGTTATATTCTTTATTCTGCATCGATAGAATATAAAATCAATGAAATTGAACGAGATTTCAAGTTTTCGTTTTTCGACGATACGCGTATATGAGCGAAAAATCGTATATACGATATGAAAGAATGTTAAAAACTTTGATTCCAATATAAAATAGATGTTTGATCTTATGAAATGCAATGTTCTGAATCGATTGGTAACATTTTTCTAACTGTGGCACAAGTATTATTAAAGATTTCACGATTTTATCTTCGCATATACCGAAATTCGCGTATGTCGATTACGTTTTTCGACAATTATCATATGAAAACGCGTATTTAAACATAGTAAAAACGTTATATTCTTGTTATATTCTTTATTCTGCATCGATAGAATGTAAAATCAATGAAATTGAACGAGATTTCAAGTTTTCGTTTTTCGACGATACGCGTATATGAGCGAAAAATCGTATATACGATATGAAAGAATGTTAAAAACTTTGATTCCAATATAAAATAGATGTTTGATCTTATGAAATGCAATGTTCTGAATCGATTGGTAACATTTTTCTAACTGTGGCACAAGTATTATTAAAGATTTCACGATTTTATCTTCGCATATACCGAAATTCGCGTATGTCGATTACGTTTTTCGACAATTATCATATGAAAACGCGTATTTAAACATAGTAAAAACGTTATATTCTTGTTATATTCTTTATTCTGCATCGATAGAATATAAAATCAATGAAATTGAACGAGATTTCAAGTTTTCGTTTTTCGACGATACGCGTATATGAGCGAAAAATCGTATATACGATATGAAAGAATGTTAAAAACTTTGATTCCAATATAAAATAGATGTTTGATCTTATGAAATGCAATGTTCTGAATCGATTGGTAACATTTTTCTAACTGTGGCACAAGTATTATTAAAGATTTCACGATTTTATCTTCGCATATACCGAAATTCGCGTATGTCGATTACGTTTTTCGACAATTATCATATGAAAACGCGTATTTAAGCATAGTAAAAACGTTATATTCTTGTTATATTCTTTATTCTGCATCGATAGAATATAAAATCAATGAAATTGAACGAGATTTCAAGTTTTCGTTTTTCGACGATACGCGTATATGAGCGAAAAATCGTATATACGATATGAAAGAATGTTAAAAACTTTGATTCCAATATAAAATAGATGTTTGATCTTATGAAATGCAATGTTCTGAATCGATTGGTAGCATTTTTCTAACTCTGGCACAAGTATTATTAAAGATTTCACGATTTTATCTTCGCATATACCGAAATTCGCGTATGTCGATAACGTTTTTCGACAATTATCATATGAAAACGCGTATTTAAACATAGTAAAAACGTTATATTCTTGTTATATTCTTTATTCTGCATCGATAGAATATAAAATCAATGAAATTGAACGAGATTTCAAGTTTTCGTTTTTCGACGATACGCGTATATGAGCGAAAAATCGTATATACGATATGAAAGAATGTTAAAAACTTTGATTCCAATATAAAATAGATGTTTGATCTTATGAAATGCAATGTTCTGAATCGATTGGTAACATTTTTCTAACTGTGGCACAAGTATTATTAAAGATTTCACGATTTTATCTTCGCATATACCGAAATTCGCGTATGTCGATTACGTTTTTCGAAAATTATCATATGAAAACGCATATTTAAACATAGTAAAAACGTTATATTCTTGTTATATTCTTTATTCTGCATCGATAGAATGTAAAATCAATGAAATTGAACGAGATTTCAAGTTTTCGTTTTTCGACGATACGCGTATATGAGCGAAAAATCGTATATACGATATGAAAGAATGTTAAAAACTTTGATTCCAATATAAAATAGATGTTTGATCTTATGAAATGCAATGTTCTGAATCGATTGGTAACATTTTTCTAACTGTGGCACAAGTATTATTAAAGATTTCACGATTTTATCTTCGCATATACCGAAATTCGCGTATGTCGATTACGTTTTTCGACAATTATCATATGAAAACGCGTATTTAAACATAGTAAAAACGTTATATTCTTGTTATATTCTTTATTCTGCATCGATAGAATATAAAATCAATGAAATTGAACGAGATTTCAAGTTTTCGTTTTTCGACGATACGCGTATATGAGCGAAAAATCGTATATACGATATGAAAGAATGTTAAAAACTTTGATTCCAATATAAAATAGATGTTTGATCTTATGAAATGCAATGTTCTGAATCGATTGGTAACATTTTTCTAACTGTGGCACAAGTATTATTAAAGATTTCACGATTTTATCTTCGCATATACCGAAATTCGCGTATGTCGATTACGTTTTTCGACAATTATCATATGAAAACGCGTATTTAAACATAGTAAAAACGTTATATTCTTGTTATATTCTTTATTCTGCATCGATAGAATATAAAATCAATGAAATTGAACGAGATTTCAAGTTTTCGTTTTTCGACGATACGCGTATATGAGCGAAAAATCGTATATACGATATGAAAGAATGTTAAAAACTTTGATTCCAATATAAAATAGATGTTTGATCTTATGAAATGCAATGTTCTGAATCGATTGGTAACATTTTTCTAACTGTGGCACAAGTATTATTAAAGATTTCACGATTTTATCTTCGCATATACCGAAATTCGCGTATGTCGATTACGTTTTTCGACAATTATCATATGAAAACGCGTATTTAAACATAGTAAAAACGTTATATTCTTGTTATATTCTTTATTCTGCATCGATAGAATATAAAATCAATGAAATTGAACGAGATTTCAAGTTTTCGTTTTTCGACGATACGCGTATATGAGCGAAAAATCGTATATACGATATGAAAGAATGTTTAAAACTTTGATTCCAATATAAAATAGATGTTTGATCTTATGAAATGCAATGTTCTGAATCGATTGGTAACATTTTTCTAACTGTGGCACAAGTATTATTAAAGATTTCACGATTTTATCTTCGCATATACCGAAATTCGCGTATGTCGATTAAGTTTTTCGACAATTATCATATGAAAACGCGTATTTAAACATAGTAAAAACGTTATATTCTTGTTATATTCTTTATTCTGCATCGATAGAATATAAAATCAATGAAATAGAACGAGATTTCAAGTTTTCGTTTTTCGACGATACGCGTATATGAGCGAAAAATCGTATATACGATATGAAAGAATGTTTAAAACTTTGATTCCAATATAAAATAGATGTTTGATCTTATGAAATGCAATGTTCTGAATCGATTGGTAACATTTTTCTAACTGTGGCACAAGTATTATTAAGGATTTCACGATTCTATCTTCGCATATACCGAAATTCGCGTATGTCGATTACGTTTTTCGACAATTATCATATGAAAACGCGTATTTAAACATAGTAAAAACGTTATATTCTTGTTATATTCTTTATTCTGCATCGATAGAATATAAAATCAATGAAATTGAACGAGATTTCAAGTTTTCGTTTTTTCGACGATACGCGTATATGAGCGAAAAATCGTATATACGATCTGAAAGAATGTTAAAAACTTTGATTCCAATATAAAATAGATGTTTGATCTTATGAAATGCAATGTTCTGAATCGATTGGTAACATTTTTCTAACTGTGGCACAAGTATTATTAAAGATTTCACGATTTTATCTTCGCATATACCGAAATTCGCGTATGTCGATTACGTTTTTCGACAATTATCATATGAAAACGCGTATTTAAACATAGTAAAAACGTTATATTCTTGTTATATTCTTTATTCTGCATCGATAGAATATAAAATCAATGAAATTGAACGAGATTTCAAGTTTTCGTTTTTCGACGATACGCGTATATGAGCGAAAAATCGTATATACGATATGAAAGAATGTTAAAAACTTTGATTCCAATATAAAATAGATGTTTGATCTTATGAAATGCAATGTTCTGAATCGATTGGTAACATTTTTCTAACTGTGGCACAAGTATTATTAAAGATTTCACGATTTTATCTTCGCATATACCGAAATTCGCGTATGTCGATTACGTTTTTCGACAATTATCATATGAAAACGCGTATTTAAACATAGTAAAAACGTTATATTCTTGTTATATTCTTTATTCTGCATCGATAGAATATAAAATCAATGAAATAGAACGAGATTTCAAGTTTTCGTTTTTCGACGATACGCGTATATGAGCGAAAAATCGTATATACGATATGAAAGAATGTTTAAAACTTTGATTCCAATATAAAATAGATGTTTGATCTTATGAAATGCAATGTTCTGAATCGATTGGTAACATTTTTCTAACTGTGGCACAAGTATTATTAAGGATTTCACGATTCTATCTTCGCATATACCGAAATTCGCGTATGTCGATTACGTTTTTCGACAATTATCATATGAAAACGCGTATTTAAACATAGTAAAAACGTTATATTCTTGTTATATTCTTTATTCTGCATCGATAGAATATAAAATCAATGAAATTGAACGAGATTTCAAGTTTTCGTTTTTCGACGATACGCGTATATGAGCGAAAAATCGTATATACGATCTGAAAGAATGTTAAAAACTTTGATTCCAATATAAAATAGATGTTTGATCTTATGAAATGCAATGTTCTGAATCGATTGGTAACATTTTTCTAACTGTGGCACAAGTATTATTAAAGATTTCACGATTTTATCTTCGCATATACCGAAATTCGCGTATGTCGATTACGTTTTTCGACAATTATCATATGAAAACGCGTATTTAAACATAGTAAAAACGTTATATTCTTGTTATATTCTTTATTCTGCATCGATAGAATATAAAATCAATGAAATTGAACGAGATTTCAAGTTTTCGTTTTTCGACGATACGCGTATATGAGCGAAAAATCGTATATACGATATGAAAGAATGTTAAAAACTTTGATTCCAATATAAAATAGATGTTTGATCTTATGAAATGCAATGTTCTGAATCGATTGGTAACATTTTTCTAACTGTGGCACAAGTATTATTAAGGATTTCACGATTTTATCTTCGCATATACCGAAATTCGCGTATGTCGATTACGTTTTTCGACAATTATCATATGAAAACGCGTATTTAAACATAGTAAAAACGTTATATTCTTGTTATATTCTTTATTCTGCATCGATAGAATATAAAATCAATGAAATTGAACGAGATTTCAAGTTTTCGTTTTTCGACGATACGCGTATATGAGCGAAAAATCGTATATACGATATGAAAGAATGTTAAAAACTTTGATTCCAATATAAAATAGATGTTTGATCTTATGAAATGCAATGTTCTGAATCGATTGGTAACATTTTTCTAACTGTGGCACAAGTATTATTAAAGATTTCACGATTTTATCTTCGCATATACCGAAATTCGCGTATGTCGATTAGGTTTTTCGACAATTATCATATGAAAACGCGTATTTAAACATAGTAAAAACGTTATATTCTTGTTATATTCTTTATTCTGCATCGATAGAATATAAAATCAATGAAATTGAACGAGATTTCAAGTTTTCGTTTTTCGACGATACGCGTATATGAGCGAAAAATCGTATATACGATATGAAAGAATGTTAAAAACTTTGATTCCAATATAAAATAGATGTTTGATCTTATGAAATGCAATGTTCTGAATCGATTGGTAACATTTTTCTAACTGTGGCACAAGTATTATTAAAGATTTCACGATTTTATCTTCGCATATACCGAAATTCGCGTATGTCGATTACGTTTTTCGACAATTATCATATGAAAACGCGTATTTAAGCATAGTAAAAACGTTATATTCTTGTTATATTCTTTATTCTGCATCGATAGAATATAAAATCAATGAAATTGAACGAGATTTCAAGTTTTCGTTTTTCGACGATACGCGTATATGAGCGAAAAATCGTATATACGATATGAAAGAATGTAAAAAACTTTGATTCCAATATAAAATAGATGTTTGATCTTATGAAATGCAATGTTCTGAATCGATTGGTAACATTTTTCTAACTGTGGCACAAGTATTATTAAAGATTTCACGATTTTATCTTCGCATATACCGAAATTCGCGTATGTCGATTACGTTTTTCGACAATTATCATATGAAAACGCGTATTTAAACATAGTAAAAACGTTATATTCTTGTTATATTCTTTATTCTGCATCGATAGAATATAAAATCAATGAAATTGAACGAGATTTCAAGTTTTCGTTTTTCGACGATACGCGTATATGAGCGAAAAATCGTATATACGATATGAAAGAATGTTAAAAACTTTGATTCCAATATAAAATAGATGTTTGATCTTATGAAATGCAATGTTCTGAATCGATTGGTAACATTTTTCTAACTGTGGCACAAGTATTATTAAAGATTTCACGATTTTATCTTCGCATATACCGAAATTCGCGTATGTCGATTACGTTTTTCGACAATTATCATATGAAAACGCGTATTTAAACATAGTAAAAACGTTATATTCTTGTTATATTCTTTATTCTGCATCGAATAGAATATAAAATCAATGAAATTGAACGAGATTTCAAGTTTTCGTTTTTCGACGATACGCGTATATGAGCGAAAAATCGTATATACGATATGAAAGAATGTTAAAAACTTTGATTCCAATATAAAATAGATGTTTGATCTTATGAAATGCAATGTTCTGAATCGATTGGTAACATTTTTCTAACTGTGGCACAAGTATTATTAAAGATTTCACGATTTTATCTTCGCATATACCGAAATTCGCGTATGTCGATTACGTTTTTCGACAATTATCATATGAAAACGCGTATTTAAGCATAGTAAAAACGTTATATTCTTGTTATATTCTTTATTCTGCATCGATAGAATATAAAATCAATGAAATTGAACGAGATTTCAAGTTTTCGTTTTTCAACGATACGCGTATATGAGCGAAAAATCGTATATACGATATGAAAGAATGTTAAAAACTTTGATTCCAATATAAAATAGATGTTTGATCTTATGAAATGCAATGCACTGAATCGATTGGTAACATTTTTCTAACTGTGGCACAAGTATTATTAAAGATTTCACGATTTTATCTTCGCATATACCGAAATTCGCGTATGTCGATTACGTTTTTCGACAATTATCATATGAAAACGCGTATTTAAACATAGTAAAAACGTTATATTCTTGTTATATTCTTTATTCTGCATCGATAGAATATAAAATCAATGAAATTGAACGAGATTTCAAGTTTTCGTTTTTCGACGATACGCGTATATGAGCGAAAAATCGTATATACGATATGAAAGAATGTTAAAAATTTTTATTCCAATATAAAATAGATGTTTGATCTTATGAAATGCAATGTTCTGAATCGATTGGTAACATTTTTCTAACTGTGGCACAAGTATTATTAAAGATTTCACGATTTTATCTTCACATATACCGAAATTCGCGTATGTCGATTACTTTTTTCGACAATTATCATATGAAAACGCGTATTTAAACATAGTAAAAACGTTATATTCTTGTTATATTCTTTATTCTGCATCGATAGAATATAAAATCAATGAAATAGAACGAGATTTCAAGTTTTCGTTTTTCGACGATACGCGTATATGAGCGAAAAATCGTATATACGATATGAAAGAATGTTAAAAACTTTGATTCCAATATAAAATAGATGTTTGATCTTATGAAATGCAATGTTCTGAATCGATTGGTAACATTTTTCTAACTGTGGCACAAGTATTATTAAAGATTTCTCGATTTTATCTTCGCATATACCGAAATTCGCGTATGTCGATTACGTTTTTCGACAATTATCATATGAAAACGCGTATTTAAACATAGTAAAAACGTTATATTCTTGTTATATTCTTTATTCTGCATCGATAGAATATAAAATCAATGAAATAGAACGAGATTTCAAGTTTTCGTTTTTCGACGATACGCGTATATGAGCGAAAAATCGTATATACGATATGAAAGAATGTTAAAAACTTTGATTCCAATATAAAATAGATGTTTGATCTTATGAAATGCAATGTTCTGAATCGATTGGTAACATTTTTCTAACTGTGGCACAAGTATTATTAAAGATTTCTCGATTTTATCTTCGCATATACCGAAATTCGCGTATGTCGATTACGTTTTTCGACAATTATCATATGAAAACGCGTATTTAAACATAGTAAAAACGTTATATTCTTGTTATATTCTTTATTCTGCATCGATAGAATATAAAATCAATGAAATTGAACGAGATTTCAAGTTTTCGTTTGTCTATGATACGCGTATATGAGCGAAAAATCGTATATACGATATGAAAGAATATTAAAAACTTTGATTCCAATATAAAATAGATGTTTGATCTTATGAAATGCAATGTTCTGAATCGATTGGTAACATTTTTCTAACTGTGGCACAAGTATTATTAAAGATTTCACGATTTTATCTTCGCATATACCGAAATTCGCGTATGTCGATTACGTTTTTCGACAATTATCATATGAAAACGCGTATTTAAACATAGTAAAAACGTTATATTCTTGTTATATTCTTTATTCTGCATCGATAGAATATAAAATCAATGAAATTGAACGAGATTTCAAGTTTTCGTTTTTCGACGATACGCGTATATGAGCGAAAAATCGTATATACGATATGAAAGAATGTTAAAAACTTTGATTCCAATATAAAATAGATGTTTGATCTTATGAAATGCAATGTTCTGAATCGATTGGTAACATTTTTCTAACTGTGGCACAAGTATTATTAAAGATTTCACGATTTCATCTTCGCATATACCGAAATTCGCGTATGTCGATTACGTTTTTCGACAATTATCATATGAAAACGCGTATTTAAACATAGTAAAAACGTTATATTCTTGTTATATTCTTTATTCTGCATCGATAGAATATAAAATCAATGAAATTGAACGAGATTTCAAGTTTTCGTTTTTCGACGATACGCGCATATGAGCGAAAAATCGTATATACGATATGAAAGAATGTTAAAAACTTTGATTCCAATATAAAATAGATGTTTGATCTTATGAAATGCAATGTTCTGAATCGATTGGTAACATTTTTCTAACTGTGGCACAAGTATTATTAAAGATTTCACGATTTTATCTTCGCATATACCGAAATTCGCGTATGTCGATAACGTTTTTCGACAATTATCATATGAAAACGCGTATTTAAACATAGTAAAAACGTTATATTCTTGTTATATTCTTTATTCTGCATCGATAGAATATAAAATCAATGAAATTGAACGAGATTTCAAGTTTTCGTTTTTCGACGATACGCGTATATGAGCGAAAAATCGTATATACGATATGAAAGAATGTTAAAAACTTTGATTCCAATATAAAATAGATGTTTGATCTTATGAAATGCAATGTTCTGAATCGATTGGTAACATTTTTCTAACTGTGGCACAAGTATTATTAAAGATTTCACGATTTTATCTTCGCATATACCGAAATTCGCGTATGTCGATTACGTTTTTCGACAATTATCATATGAAAACGCGTATTTAAACATAGTAAAAACGTTATATTCTTGTTATATTCTTTATTCTGCATCGATAGAATATAAAATCAATGAAATTGAACGAGATTTCAAGTTTTCGTTTTTCGACGATACGCGTATATGAGCGAAAAATCGTATATACGATATGAAAGAATGTTAAAAACTTTGATTCCAATATAAAATAGATGTTTGATCTTATGAAATGCAATGTTCTGAATCGATTGGTAACATTTTTCTAACTGTGGCACAAGTATTATTAAGGATTTCACGATTTTATCTTCGCATATACCGAAATTCGCGTATGTCGATTACGTTTTTCGACAATTATCATATGAAAACGCGTATTTAAACATAGTAAAAACGTTATATTCTTGTTATATTCTTTATTCTGCATCGATAGAATATAAAATCAATGAAATTGAACGAGATTTCAAGTTTTCGTTTTTCGACGATACGCGTATATGAGCGAAAAATCGTATATACGATATGAAAGAATGTTAAAAACTTTGATTCCAATATAAAATAGATGTTTGATCTTATGAAATGCAATGTTCTGAATCGATTGGTAACATTTTTCTAACTGTGGCACAAGTATTATTAAAGATTTCACGATTTTATCTTCGCATATACCGAAATTCGCGTATGTCGATTACGTTTTTCGACAATTATCATATGAAAACGCGTATTTAAACATAGTAAAAACGTTATATTCTTGTTATATTCTTTATTCTGCATCGATAGAATATAAAATCAATGAAATTGAACGAGATTTCAAGTTTTCGTTTTTCGACGATACGCGTATATGAGCGAAAAATCGTATATACGATATGAAAGAATGTTAAAAACTTTGATTCCAATATAAAATAGATGTTTGATCTTATGAAATGCAATGTTCTGAATCGATTGGTAACATTTTTCTAACTGTGGCACAAGTATTATTAAAGATTTCACGATTTTATCTTCGCATATACCGAAATTCGCGTATGTCGATAACGTTTTTCGACAATTATCATATGAAAACGCGTATTTAAACATAGTAAAAACGTTATATTCTTGTTATATTCTTTATTCTGCATCGATAGAATATAAAATCAATGAAATTGAACGAGATTTCAAGTTTTCGTTTTTCGACGATACGCGTATATGAGCGAAAAATCGTATATACGATATGAAAGAATGTTAAAAACTTTGATTCCAATATAAAATAGATGTTTGATCTTATGAAATGCAATGTTCTGAATCGATTGGTAACATTTTTCTAACTGTGGCACAAGTATTATTAAAGATTTCACGATTTTATCTTCGCATATACCGAAATTCGCGTATGTCGATTACGTTTTTCGACAATTATCATATGAAAACGCGTATTTAAACATAGTAAAAACGTTATATTCTTGTTATATTCTTTATTCTGCATCGATAGAATATAAAATCAATGAAATTGAACGAGATTTCAAGTTTTCGTTTTTCGACGATACGCGTATATGAGCGAAAAATCGTATATACGATATGAAAGAATGTAAAAAACTTTGATTCCAATATAAAATAGATGTTTGATCTTATGAAATGCAATGTTCTGAATCGATTGGTAACATTTTTCTAACTGTGGCACAAGTATTATTAAAGATTTCACGATTTTATCTTCGCATATACCGAAATTCGCGTATGTCGATTACGTTTTTCGACAATTATCATATGAAAACGCGTATTTAAACATAGTAAAAACGTTATATTCTTGTTATATTCTTTATTCTGCATCGATAGAATATAAAATCAATGAAATTGAACGAGATTTCAAGTTTTCGTTTTTCGACGATACGCGTATATGAGCGAAAAATCGTATATACGATATGAAAGAATGTTAAAAACTTTGATTCCAATATAAAATAGATGTTTGATCTTATGAAATGCAATGTTCTGAATCGATTGGTAACATTTTTCTAACTGTGGCACAAGTATTATTAAAGATTTCACGATTTTATCTTCGCATATACCGAAATTCGCGTATGTCGATTACGTTTTTCGACAATTATCATATGAAAACGCGTATTTAAACATAGTAAAAACGTTATATTCTTGTTATATTCTTTATTCTGCATCGATAGAATATAAAATCAATGAAATTGAACGAGATTTCAAGTTTTCGTTTTTCGACGATACGCGTATATGAGCGAAAAATCGTATATACGATATGAAAGAATGTTAAAAACTTTGATTCCAATATAAAATAGATGTTTGATCTTATGAAATGCAATGTTCTGAATCGATTGGTAACATTTTTCTAACTGTGGCACAAGTATTATTAAAGATTTCACGATTTTATCTTCGCATATACCGAAATTCGCGTATGTCGATTACGTTTTTCGACAATTATCATATGAAAACGCGTATTTAAGCATAGTAAAAACGTTATATTCTTGTTATATTCTTTATTCTGCATCGATAGAATATAAAATCAATGAAATTGAACGAGATTTCAAGTTTTCGTTTTTCAACGTTACGCGTATATGAGCGAAAAATCGTATATACGATATGAAAGAATGTTAAAAACTTTGATTCCAATATAAAATAGATGTTTGATCTTATGAAATGCAATGCACTGAATCGATTGGTAACATTTTTCTAACTGTGGCACAAGTATTATTAAAGATTTCACGATTTTATCTTCGCATATACCGAAATTCGCGTATGTCGATTACGTTTTTCGACAATTATCATATGAAAACGCGTATTTAAACATAGTAAAAACGTTATATTCTTGTTATATTCTTTATTCTGCATCGATAGAATATAAAATCAATGAAATTGAAAGAGATTTCAAGTTTTCGTTTTTCGACGATACGCGTATATGAGCGAAAAATCGTATATACGATATGAAAGAATGTTAAAAACTTTGATTCCAATATAAAATAGATGTTTGATCTTATGAAATGCAATGTTCTGAATCGATTGGTAACATTTTTCTAACTGTGGCACAAGTATTATTAAAGATTTCACGATTTTATCTTCACATATACCGAAATTCGCGTATGTCGATTACTTTTTTCGACAATTATCATATGAAAACGCGTATTTAAACATAGTAAAAACGTTATATTCTTGTTATATTCTTTATTCTGCATCGATAGAATATAAAATCAATGAAATAGAACGAGATTTCAAGTTTTCGTTTTTCGACGATACGCGTATATGAGCGAAAAATCGTATATACGATATGAAAGAATGTTAAAAACTTTGATTCCAATATAAAATAGATGTTTGATCTTATGAAATGCAATGTTCTGAATCGATTGGTAACATTTTTCTAACTGTGGCACAAGTATTATTAAAGATTTCTCGATTTTATCTTCGCATATACCGAAATTCGCGTATGTCGATTACGTTTTTCGACAATTATCATATGAAAACGCGTATTTAAACATAGTAAAAACGTTATATTCTTGTTATATTCTTTATTCTGCATCGATAGAATATAAAATCAATGAAATAGAACGAGATTTCAAGTTTTCGTTTTTCGACGATACGCGTATATGAGCGAAAAATCGTATATACGATATGAAAGAATGTTAAAAACTTTGATTCCAATATAAAATAGATGTTTGATCTTATGAAATGCAATGTTCTGAATCGATTGGTAACATTTTTCTAACTGTGGCACAAGTATTATTAAAGATTTCTCGATTTTATCTTCGCATATACCGAAATTCGCGTATGTCGATTACGTTTTTCGACAATTATCATATGAAAACGCGTATTTAAACATAGTGAAAACGTTATATTCTTGTTATATTCTTTATTCTGCATCGATAGAATATAAAATCAATGAAATTGAACGAGATTTCAAGTTTTCGTTTTTCTATGATACGCGTATATGAGCGAAAAATCGTATATACGATATGAAAGAATATTAAAAACTTTGATTCCAATATAAAATAGATGTTTGATCTTATGAAATGCAATGTTCTGAATCGATTGGTAACATTTTTCTAACTGTGGCACAAGTATTATTAAAGATTTCACGATTTTATCTTCGCATATACCGAAATTCGCGTATGTCGATTACGTTTTTCGACAATTATCATATGAAAACGCGTATTTAAACATAGTAAAAACGTTATATTCTTGTTATATTCTTTATTCTGCATCGATAGAATATAAAATCAATGAAATTGAACGAGATTTCAAGTTTTCGTTTTTCGACGATACGCGTATATGAGCGAAAAATCGTATATACGATATGAAAGAATGTTAAAAACTTTGATTCCAATATAAAATAGATGTTTGATCTTATGAAATGCAATGTTCTGAATCGATTGGTAACATTTTTCTAACTGTGGCACAAGTATTATTAAAGATTTCACGATTTTATCTTCGCATATACCGAAATTCGCGTATGTCGATAACGTTTTTCGACAATTATCATATGAAAACGCGTATTTAAACATAGTAAAAACGTTATATTCTTGTTATATTCTTTATTCTGCATCGATAGAATATAAAATCAATGAAATTGAACGAGATTTCAAGTTTTCGTTTTTCGACGATACGCGTATATGAGCGAAAAATCGTATATACGATATGAAAGAATGTTAAAAACTTTGATTCCAATATAAAATAGATGTTTGATCTTATGAAATGCAATGTTCTGAATCGATTGCTAACATTTTTCTAACTGTGGCACAAGTATTATTAAAGATTTCACGATTTTATCTTCGCATATACCGAAATTCGCGTATGTCGATTACGTTTTTCGACAATTATCATATGAAAACGCGTATTTAAACATAGTAAAAACGTTATATTCTTGTTATATTCTTTATTCTGCATCGATAGAATATAAAATCAATGAAATTGAACGAGATTTCAAGTTTTCGTTTTTCGACGATACGCGTATATGAGCGAAAAATCGTATATACGATATGAGAGAATGTTAAAAACTTTGATTCCAATATAAAATAGATGTTTGATCTTATGAAATGCAATGTTCTGAATCGATTGCTAACATTTTTCTAACTGTGGCACAAGTATTATTAAAGATTTCACGATTTTATCTTCGCATATACCGAAATTCGCGTATGTCGATTACGTTTTTCGACAATTATCATATGAAAACGCGTATTTAAACATAGTAAAAACGTTATATTCTTGTTATATTCTTTATTCTGCATCGATAGAATATAAAATCAATGAAATTGAACGAGATTTCAAGTTTTCGTTTTTCGACGATACGCGTATATGAGCGAAAAATCGTATATACGATTTGAAAGAATGTTAAAAACTTTGATTCCAATATAAAATAGATGTTTGATCTTATGAAATGCAATGTTCTGAATCGATTGCTAACATTTTTCTAACTGTGGCACAAGTATTATTAAAGATTTCACGATTTTATCTTCGCATATACCGAAATTCGCGTATGTCGATTACGTTTTTCGACAATTATCATATGAAAACGCGTATTTAAACATAGTAAAAACGTTATATTCTTGTTATATTCTTTATTCTGCATCGATAGAATATAAAATCAATGAAATTGAACGAGATTTCAAGTTTTCGTTTTTCGACGATACGCGTATATGAGCGAAAAATCGTATATACGATATGAAAGAATGTTAAAAACTTTGATTCCAATATAAAATAGATGTTTGATCTTATGAAATGCAATGTTCTGAATCGATTGGTAACATTTTTCTAACTGTGGCACAAGTATTATTAAAGATTTCACGATTTTATCTTCGCATATACCGAAATTCGCGTATGTCGATTACGTTTTTCGACAATTATCATATGAAAACGCGTATTTAAACATAGTAAAAACGTTATATTCTTGTTATATTCTTTATTCTGCATCGATAGAATATAAAATCAATGAAATTGAACGAGATTTCAAGTTTTCGTTTTTCGACGATACGCGTATCTGAGCGAAAAATCGTATATACGATATGAAAGAATGTTAATAACTTTGATTCCAATATAAAATAGATGTTTGATCTTATGAAATGCAATGTTCTGAATCGATTGGTAACATTTTTCTAACTGTGGCACAAGTATTATTAATGATTTCACGATTTTATCTTCGCATATACCGAAATTCGCGTATGTCGATTACGTTTTTCGACAATTATCATATGAAAACGCGTATTTAAACATAGTAAAAACGTTATATTCTTGTTATATTCTTTATTCTGCATCGATAGAATATAAAATCAATGAAATTGAACGAGATTTCAAGTTTTCGTTTTTCGACGATACGCGTATATGAGCGAAAAATCGTATATACGATATGAAAGAATGTTAAAAACTTTGATTCCAATATAAAATAGATGTTTGATCTTATGAAATGCAATGTTCTGAATCGATTGGTAACATTTTTCTAACTGTGGCACAAGTATTATTAAAGATTTCACGATTTTATCTTCGCATATACCGAAATTCGCGTATGTCGATTACGTTTTTCGACAATTATCATATGAAAACGCGTATTTAAGCATAGTAAAAACGTTATATTCTTGTTATATTCTTTATTCTGCATCGATAGAATATAAAATCAATGAAATTGAACGAGATTTCAAGTTTTCGTTTTTCGACGATACGCGTATATGAGCGAAAAATCGTATATACGATATGAAAGAATGTTAAAAACTTTGATTCCAATATAAAATAGATGTTTGATCTTATGAAATGCAATGTTCTGAATCGATTGGTAACATTTTTCTAACTGTGGCACAAGTATTATTAAAGATTTCACGATTTTATCTTCTCATATACCGAAATTCGCGTATGTCGATTACGTTTTTCGACAATTATCATATGAAAACGCGTATTTAAACATAGTAAAAACGTTATATTCTTGTTATATTCTTTATTCTGCATCGATAGAATATAAAATCAATGAAATAGAACGAGATTTCAAGTTTTCGTTTTTCGACGATACGCGTATATGAGCGAAAAATCGTATATACGATATGAAAGAATGTTAAAAACTTTGATTCCAATATAAAATAGATGTTTGATCTTATGAAATGCAATGTTCTGAATCGATTGGTAACATTTTTCTAACTGTGGCACAAGTATTATTAAAGATTTCACGATTTCATCTTCGCATATACCGAAATTCGCGTATGTCGATTACGTTTTTCGACAATTATCATATGAAAACGCGTATTTAAACATAGTAAAAACGTTATATTCTTGTTATATTCTTTATTCTGCATCGATAGAATATAAAATCAATGAAATTGAACGAGATTTCAAGTTTTCGTTTTTCGACGATACGCGTATATGAGCGAAAAATCGTATATACGATATGAAAGAATGTTAAAAACTTTGATTCCAATATAAAATAGATGTTTGATCTTATGAAATGCAATGTTCTGAATCGATTGGTAACATTTTTCTAACTGTGGCACAAGTATTATTAAAGATTTCACGATTTTATCTTCGCATATACCGAAATTCGCGTATGTCGATAACGTTTTTCGACAATTATCATAGGAAAACGCGTATTTAAACATAGTAAAAACGTTATATTCTTGTTATATTCTTTATTCTGCATCGATAGAATATAAAATCAATGAAATTGAACGAGATTTCAAGTTTTCGTTTTTCGACGATACGCGTATATGAGCGAAAAATCGTATATACGATATGAAAGAATGTTAAAAACTTTGATTCCAATATAAAATAGATGTTTGATCTTATGAAATGCAATGTTCTGAATCGATTGGTAACATTTTTCTAACTGTGGCACAAGTATTATTAAAGATTTCACGATTTTATCTTCGCATATACCGAAATTCGCGTATGTCGATTACGTTTTTCGACAATTATCATATGAAAACGCGTATTTAAACATAGTAAAAACGTTATATTCTTGTTATATTCTTTATTCTGCATCGATAGAATATAAAATCAATGAAATTGAACGAGATTTCAAGTTTTCGTTTTTCGACGATACGCGTATATGAGCGAAAAATCGTATATACGATATGAAAGAATGTTAAAAACTTTGATTCCAATATAAAATAGATGTTTGATCTTATGAAATGCAATGTTCTGAATCGATTGGTAACATTTTTCTAACTGTGGCACAAGTATTATTAAAGATTTCAGGATTTTATCTTCGCATATACCGAAATTCGCGTATGTCGATTACGTTTTTCGACAATTATCATATGAAAACGCGTATTTAAACATAGTAAAAACGTTATATTCTTGTTATATTCTTTATTCTGCATCGATAGAATATAAAATCAATGAAATTGAACGAGATTTCAAGTTTTCGTTTTTCGACGATACGCGTATATGAGCGAAAAATCGTATATACGATATGAAAGAATGTTAAAAACTTTGATTCCAATATAAAATAGATGTTTGATCTTATGAAATGCAATGTTCTGAATCGATTGGTAACATTTTTCTAACTGTGGCACAAGTATTATTAAAGATTTCACGATTTTATCTTCGCATATACCGAAATTCGCGTATGTCGATTACGTTTTTCGACAATTATCATATGAAAACGCGTATTTAAACATAGTAAAAACGTTATATTCTTGTTATATTCTTTATTCTGCATCGATAGAATATAAAATCAATGAAATTGAACGAGATTTCAAGTTTTCGTTTTTCGACGATACGCGTATATGAGCGAAAAATCGTATATACGATATGAAAGAATGTTAAAAACTTTGATTCCAATATAAAATAGATGTTTGATCTTATGAAATGCAATGTTCTGAATCGATTGGTAACATTTTTCTAACTGTGGCACAAGTATTATTAAAGATTTCACGATTTTATCTTCGCATATACCGAAATTCGCGTATGTCGATTACGTTTTTCGACAATTATCATATGAAAACGCGTATTTAAACATAGTAAAAACGTTATATTCTTGTTATATTCTTTATTCTGCATCGATAGAATATAAAATCAATGAAATTGAACGAGATTTCAAGTTTTCGTTTTTCGACGATACGCGTATATGAGCGAAAAATCGTATATACGATATGAAAGAATGTTAAAAACTTTGATTCCAATATAAAATAGATGTTTGATCTTATGTAATGCAATGTTCTGAATCGATTGGTAACATTTTTCTAACTGTGGCACAAGTATTATTAAAGATTTCACGATTTTATCTTCGCATATACCGAAATTCGCGTATGTCGATAACGTTTTTCGACAATTATCATATGAAAACGCGTATTTAAACATAGTAAAAACGTTATATTCTTGTTATATTCTTTATTCTGCATCGATAGAATATAAAATCAATGAAATTGAACGAGATTTCAAGTTTTCGTTTTTCGACGATACGCGTATATGAGCGAAAAATCGTATATACGATATGAAAGAATGTTAAAAACTTTGATTCCAATATAAAATAGATGTTTGATCTTATGAAATGCAATGTTCTGAATCGATTGGTAACATTTTTCTAACTGTGGCACAAGTATTATTAAAGATTTCACGATTTTATCTTCGCATATACCGAAATTCGCGTATGTCGATTAAGTTTTTCGACAATTATCATATGAAAACGCGTATTTAAACATAGTAAAAACGTTATATTCTTGTTATATTCTTTATTCTGCATCGATAGAATATAAAATCAATGAAATTGAACGAGATTTCAAGTTTTCGTTTTTCTATGATACGCGTATATGAGCGAAAAATCGTATATACGATATGAAAGAATGTTAAAAACTTTGATTCCAATATAAAATAGATGTTTGATCTTATGAAATGCAATGTTCTGAATCGATTGGTAACATTTTTCTAACTGTGGCACAAGTATTATTAAAGATTTCACGATTTTATCTTCGCATATACCGAAATTCGCGTATGTCGATTACGTTTTTCGACAATTATCATATGAAAACGCGTATTTAAACATAGTAAAAACGTTATATTCTTGTTATATTCTTTATTCTGCATCGATAGAATATAAAATCAATGAAATTGAACGAGATTTCAAGTTTTCGTTTTTCGACGATACGCGTATATGAGCGAAAAATCGTATATACGATATGAAAGAATGTTAAAAACTTTGATTCCAATATAAAATAGATGTTTGATCTTATGAAATGCAATGTTCTGAATCGATTGGTAACATTTTTCTAACTGTGGCACAAGTATTATTAAAGATTTCTCGATTTTATCTTCGCATATACCGAAATTCGCGTATGTCGATTACGTTTTTCGACAATTATCATATGAAAACGCGTATTTAAACATAGTAAAAACGTTATATTCTTGTTATATTCTTTATTCTGCATAGATAGAATATAAAATCAATGAAATTGAACGACATTTCAAGTTTTCGTTTTTCGACGATACGCGTATATGAGCGAAAAATCGTATATACGATATGAAAGAATGTTAAAAACTTTGATTCCAATATAAAATAGATGTTTGATCTTATGAAATGCAATGTTCTGAATCGATTGGTAACATTTTTCTAACTGTGGCACAAGTATTATTAAAGATTTCACGATTTTATCTTCGCATATACCGAAATTCGCGTATGTCGATAACGTTTTTCGACAATTATCATATGAAAACGCGTATTTAAACATAGTAAAAACGTTATATTCTTGTTATATTCTTTATTCTGCATCGATAGAATATAAAATCAATGAAATTGAACGAGATTTCAAGTTTTCGTTTTTCGACGATACGCGTATATGAGCGAAAAATCGTATATACGATATGAAAGAATGTTAAAAACTTTGATTCCAATATAAAATAGATGTTTGATCTTATGAAATGCAATGTTCTGAATCGATTGGTAACATTTTTCTAACTGTGGCACAAGTATTATTAAAGATTTCACGATTTTATCTTCGCATATACCGAAATTCGCGTATGTCGATTACGTTTTTCGACAATTATCATATGAAAACGCGTATTTAAACATAGTAAAAACGTTATATTCTTGTTATATTCTTTATTCTGCATCGATAGAATATAAAATCAATGAAATTGAACGAGATTTCAAGTTTTCGTTTTTCGACGATACGCGTATATGAGCGAAAAATCGTATATACGATATGAAAGAATGTTAAAAACTTTGATTCCAATATAAAATAGATGTTTGATCTTATGAAATGCAATGTTCTGAATCGATTGGTAACATTTTTCTAACTGTGGCACAAGTATTATTAAAGATTTCACGATTTTATCTTCGCATATACCGAAATTCGCGTATGTCGATTACGTTTTTCGACAATTATCATATGAAAACGCGTATTTAAACATAGTAAAAACGTTATATTCTTGTTATATTCTTTATTCTGCATCGATAGAATATAAAATCAATGAAATTGAACGAGATTTCAAGTTTTCGTTTTTCGACGATACGCGTATATGAGCGAAAAATCGTATATACGATATGAAAGAATGTTAAAAACTTTGATTCCAATATAAAATAGATGTTTGATCTTATGAAATGCAATGTTCTGAATCGATTGGTAACATTTTTCTAACTGTGGCACAAGTATTATTAAAGATTTCACGATTTTATCTTCGCATATACCGAAATTCGCGTATGTCGATTACGTTTTTCGACAATTATCATATGAAAACGCGTATTTAAACATAGTAAAAACGTTATATTCTTGTTATATTCTTTATTCTGCATCGATAGAATATAAAATCAATGAAATTGAACGAGATTTCAAGTTTTCGTTTTTCGACGATACGCGTATATGAGCGAAAAATCGTATATACGATATGAAAGAATGTTAAAAACTTTGATTCCAATATAAAATAGATGTTTGATCTTATGAAATGCAATGTTCTGAATCGATTGGTAACATTTTTCTAACTGTGGCACAAGTATTATTAAAGATTTCACGATTTTATCTTCGCATATACCGAAATTCGCGTATGTCGATTACGTTTTTCGACAATTATCATATGAAAACGCGTATTTAAACATAGTAAAAACGTTATATTCTTGTTATATTCTTTATTCTGCATCGATAGAATATAAAATCAATGAAATTGAACGAGATTTCGAGTTTTCGTTTTTCGACGATACGCGTATATGAGCGAAAAATCGTATATACGATATGAAAGAATGTTAAAAACTTTGATTCCAATATAAAATAGATGTTTGATCTTATGAAATGCAATGTTCTGAATCGATTGGTAACATTTTTCTAACTGTGGCACAAGTATTATTAAAGATTTCACGATTTTATCTTCGCATATACCGAAATTCGCGTATGTCGATTACGTTTTTCGACAATTATCATATGAAAACGCGTATTTAAACATAGTAAAAACGTTATATTCTTGTTATATTCTTTATTCTGCATCGATAGAATATAAAATCAATGAAATTGAACGAGATTTCAAGTTTTCGTTTTTCGACGATACGCGTATATGAGCGAAAAATCGTATATACGATATGAAAGAATGTTAAAAACTTTGATTCCAATATAAAATAGATGTTTGATCTTATGAAATGCAATGTTCTGAATCGATTGGTAACATTTTTCTAACTGTGGCACAAGTATTATTAAAGATTTCACGATTTTATCTTCGCATATACCGAAATTCGCGTATGTCGATTACGTTTTTCGACAATTATCATATGAAAACGCGTATTTAAACATAGTAAAAACGTTATATTCTTGTTATATTCTTTATTCTGCATCGATAGAATATAAAATCAATGAAATTGAACGAGATTTCAAGTTTTCGTTTTTCGACGATACGCGTATATGAGCGAAAAATCGTATATACGATATGAAAGAATGTTAAAAACTTTGATTCCAATATAAAATAGATGTTTGATCTTATGAAATGCAATGTTCTGAATCGATTGGTAACATTTTTCTAACTGTGGCACAAGTATTATTAAGGATTTCACGATTTTATCTTCGCATATACCGAAATTCGCGTATGTCGATTACGTTTTTCGACAATTATCATATGAAAACGCGTATTTAAACATAGTAAAAACGTTATATTCTTGTTATATTCTTTATTCTGCATCGATAGAATATAAAATCAATGAAATTGAACGAGATTTCAAGTTTTCGTTTTTCGACGATACGCGTATATGAGCGAAAAATCGTATATACGATATGAAAGAATGTTAAAAACTTTGATTCCAATATAAAATAGATGTTTGATCTTATGAAATGCAATGTTCTGAATCGATTGGTAACATTTTTCTAACTGTGGCACAAGTATTATTAAAGATTTCACGATTTTATCTTCGCATATACCGAAATTCGCGTATGTCGATTACGTTTTTCGACAATTAACATATGAAAACGCGTATTTAAACATAGTAAAAACGTTATATTCTTGTTATATTCTTTATTCTGCATCGATAGAATATAAAATCAATGAAATTGAACGAGATTTCGAGTTTTCGTTTTTCGACGATACGCGTATATGAGCGAAAAATCGTATATACGATATGAAAGAATGTTAAAAACTTTGATTCCAATATAAAATAGATGTTTGATCTTATGAAATGCAATGTTCTGAATCGATTGGTAACATTTTTCTAACTGTGGCACAAGTATTATTAAAGATTTCACGATTTTATCTTCGCATATACCGAAATTCGCGTATGTCGATTAAGTTTTTCGACAATTATCATATGAAAACGCGTATTTAAACATAGTAAAAACGTTATATTCTTGTTATATTCTTTATTCTGCATCGATAGAATATAAAATCAATGAAATTGAACGAGATTTCAAGTTTTCGTTTTTCGACGATACGCGTATATGAGCGAAAAATCGTATATACGATATGAAAGAATGTTAAAAACTTTGATTCCAATATAAAATAGATGTTTGATCTTATGAAAAACAATGTTCTGAATCGATTGGTAACATTTTTCTAACTGTGGCACAAGTATTATTAAAGATTTCACGATTTTATCTTCGCATATACCGAAATTCGCGTATGTCGATTAAGTTTTTCGACAATTATCATATGAAAACGCGTATTTAAACATAGTAAAAACGTTATATTCTTGTTATATTCTTTATTCTGCATCGATAGAATATAAAATCAATGAAATTGAACGAGATTTCAAGTTTTCGTTTTTCGACGATACGCGTATATGAGCGAAAAATCGTATATACGATATGAAAGAATGTTAAAAACTTTGATTCCAATATAAAATAGATGTTTGATCTTATGAAATGCAATGTTCTGAATCGATTGGTAACATTTTTCTAACTGTGGCACAAGTATTATTAAAGATTTCACGATTTTATCTTCGCATATACCGAAATTCGCGTATGTCGATTACGTTTTTCGACAATTATCATATGAAAACGCGTATTTAAACATAGTAAAAACGTTATATTCTTGTTATATTCTTTATTCTGCATCGATAGAATATAAAATCAATGAAATTGAACGAGATTTCGAGTTTTCGTTTTTCGACGATACGCGTATATGAGCGAAAAATCGTATATACGATATGAAAGAATGTTAAAAACTTTGATTCCAATATAAAATAGATGTTTGATCTTATGAAATGCAATGTTCTGAATCGATTGGTAACATTTTTCTAACTGTGGCACAAGTATTATTAAAGATTTCACGATTTTATCTTCGCATATACCGAAATTCGCGTATGTCGATTACGTTTTTCGACAATTATCATATGAAAACGCGTATTTAAACATAGTAAAAACGTTATATTCTTGTTATATTCTTTATTCTGCATCGATAGAATATAAAATCAATGAAATTGAACGAGATTTCAAGTTTTCGTTTTTCGACGATACGCGTATATGAGCGAAAAATCGTATATACGATATGAAAGAATGTTAAAAACTTTGATTCCAATATAAAATAGATGTTTGATCTTATGAAATGCAATGTTCTGAATCGATTGGTAACATTTTTCTAACTGTGGCACAAGTATTATTAAAGATTTCACGATTTTATCTTCGCATATACCGAAATTCGCGTATGTCGATTACGTTTTTCGACAATTATCATATGAAAACGCGTATTTAAACATAGTAAAAACGTTATATTCTTGTTATATTCTTTATTCTGCATCGATAGAATATAAAATCAATGAAATTGAACGAGATTTCAAGTTTTCGTTTTTCGACGATACGCGTATATGAGCGAAAAATCGTATATACGATATGAAAGAATGTTAAAAACTTTGATTCCAATATAAAATAGATGTTTGATCTTATGAAATGCAATGTTCTGAATCGATTGGTAACATTTTTCTAACTGTGGCACAAGTATTATTAAGGATTTCACGATTTTATCTTCGCATATACCGAAATTCGCGTATGTCGATTACGTTTTTCGACAATTATCATATGAAAACGCGTATTTAAACATAGTAAAAACGTTATATTCTTGTTATATTCTTTATTCTGCATCGATAGAATATAAAATCAATGAAATTGAACGAGATTTCAAGTTTTCGTTTTTCGACGATACGCGTATATGAGCGAAAAATCGTATATACGATATGAAAGAATGTTAAAAACTTTGATTCCAATATAAAATAGATGTTTGATCTTATGAAATGCAATGTTCTGAATCGATTGGTAACATTTTTCTAACTGTGGCACAAGTATTATTAAAGATTTCACGATTTTATCTTCGCATATACCGAAATTCGCGTATGTCGATTACGTTTTTCGACAATTATCATATGAAAACGCGTATTTAAACATAGTAAAAACGTTATATTCTTGTTATATTCTTTATTCTGCATCGATAGAATATAAAATCAATGAAATAGAACGAGATTTCAAGTTTTCGTTTTTCGACGATACGCGTATATGAGCGAAAAATCGTATATACGATATGAAAGAATGTTAAAAACTTTGATTCCAATATAAAATAGATGTTTGATCTTATGAAATGCAATGTTCTGAATCGATTGGTATCATTTTTCTAACTGTGGCACAAGTATTATTAAAGATTTCACGATTTTATCTTCGCATATACCGAAATTCGCGTATGTCGATTACGTTTTTCGACAATTATCATATGAAAACGCGTATTTAAACATAGTAAAAACGTTATATTCTTGTTATATTCTTTATTCTGCATCGATAGAATATAAAATCAATGAAATTGAACGAGATTTCAAGTTTTCGTTTTTCGACGATACGCGTATATGAGCGAAAAATCGTATATACGATATGAAAGAATGTTAAAAACTTTGATTCCAATATAAAATAGATGTTTGATCTTATGAAATGCAATGTTCTGAATCGATTGGTAACATTTTTCTAACTGTGGCACAAGTATTATTAAAGATTTCACGATTTTATCTTCGCATATACCGAAATTCGCGTATGTCGATTACGTTTTTCGACAATTATCATATGAAAACGCGTATTTAAACATAGTAAAATCGTTATATTCTTGTTATATTCTTTATTCTGCATCGATAGAATATAAAATCAATGAAATTGAACGAGAATTCAAGTTTTCGTTTTTCGACGATACGCGTATATGAGCGAAAAATCGTATATACGATATGAAAGAATGTTAAAAACTTTGATTCCAATATAAAATAGATGTTTGATCTTATGAAATGCAATGTTCTGAATCGATTGGTAACATTTTTCTAACTGTGGCACAAGTATTATTAAAGATTTCACGATTTTATCTTCGCATATACCGAAATTCGCGTATGTCGATTACGTTTTTCGACAATTATCATATGAAAACGCGTATTTAAACATAGTAAAAACGTTATATTCTTGTTATATTCTTTATTCTGCATCGATAGAATATAAAATCAATGAAATTGAACGAGATTTCAAGTTTTCGTTTTTCGACGATACGCGTATATGAGCGAAAAATCGTATATACGATATGAAAGAATGTTAAAAATTTTGATTCCAATATAAAATAGATGTTTGATCTTATGAAATGAAATGTTCTGAATCGATTGGTAACATTTTTCTAACTGTGGCACAAGTATTATTAAAGATTTCACGATTTTATCTTCGCATATACCGAAATTCGCGTATGTCGATTACGTTTTTCGACAATTATCATATGAAAACGCGTATTTAAACATAGTAAAAACGTTATATTCTTGTTATATTCTTTATTCTGCATCGATAGAATATAAAATCAATGAAATTGAACGAGATTTCAAGTTTTCGTTTTTCGACGATACGCGTATATGAGCGAAAAATCGTATATACGATATGAAAGAATGTTAAAAACTTTGATTCCAATATAAAATAGATGTTTGATCTTATGAAATGCAATGTTCTGAATCGATTGGTAACATTTTTCTAACTGTGGCACAAGTATTATTAAGGATTTCACGATTTTATCTTCGCATATACCGAAATTCGCGTATGTCGATTACGTTTTTCGACAATTATCATATGAAAACGCGTATTTAAACATAGTAAAAACGTTATATTCTTGTTATATTCTTTATTCTGCATCGATAGAATATAAAATCAATGAAATTGAACGAGATTTCAAGTTTTCGTTTTTCGACGATACGCGTATATGAGCGAAAAATCGTATATACGATATGAAAGAATGTTAAAAAACTTTGATTCCAATATAAAATAGATGTTTGATCTTATGAAATGCAATGTTCTGAATCGATTGGTAACATTTTTCTAACTGTGGCACAAGTATTATTAAAGATTTCACGATTTTATCTTCGCATATACCGAAATTCGCGTATGTCGATTACGTTTTTCGAAAATTATCATATGAAAACGCGTATTTAAACATAGTAAAAACGTTATATTCTTGTTATATTCTTTATTCTGCATCGATAGAATGTAAAATCAATGAAATTGAACGAGATTTCAAGTTTTCGTTTTTCGACGATACGCGTATATGAGCGAAAAATCGTATATACGATATGAAAGAATGTTAAAAACTTTGATTCCAATATAAAATAGATGTTTGATCTTATGAAATGCAATGTTCTGAATCGATTGGTAACATTTTTCTAACTGTGGCACAAGTATTATTAAAGATTTCACGATTTTATCTTCGCATATACCGAAATTCGCGTATGTCGATTACGTTTTTCGACAATTATCATATGAAAACGCGTATTTAAACATAGTAAAAACGTTATATTCTTGTTATATTCTTTATTCTGCATCGATAGAATATAAAATCAATGAAATTGAACGAGATTTCAAGTTTTCGTTTTTCGACGATACGCGTATATGAGCGAAAAATCGTATATACGATATGAAAGAATGTTAAAAATTTTGATTCCAATATAAAATAGATGTTTGATCTTATGAAATGAAATGTTCTGAATCGATTGGTAACATTTTTCTAACTGTGGCACAAGTATTATTAAAGATTTCACGATTTTATCTTCGCATATACCGAAATTCGCGTATGTCGATTACGTTTTTCGACAATTATCATATGAAAACGCGTATTTAAACATAGTAAAAACGTTATATTCTTGTTATATTCTTTATTCTGCATCGATAGAATATAAAATCAATGAAATTGAACGAGATTTCAAGTTTTTCGTTTTTCGACGATACGCGTATATGAGCGAAAAATCGTATATACGATATGAAAGAATGTTAAAAACTTTGATTCCAATATAAAATAGATGTTTGATCTTATGAAATGCAATGTTCTGAATCGATTGGTAACATTTTTCTAACTGTGGCACAAGTATTATTAAGGATTTCACGATTTTATCTTCGCATATACCGAAATTCGCGTATGTCGATTACGTTTTTCGACAATTATCATATGAAAACGCGTATTTAAACATAGTAAAAACGTTATATTCTTGTTATATTCTTTATTCTGCATCGATAGAATATAAAATCAATGAAATTGAACGAGATTTCAAGTTTTCGTTTTTCGACGATACGCGTATATGAGCGAAAAAATCGTATATACGATATGAAAGAATGTTAAAAAACTTTGATTCCAATATAAAATAGATGTTTGATCTTATGAAATGCAATGTTCTGAATCGATTGGTAACATTTTTCTAACTGTGGCACAAGTATTATTAAAGATTTCACGATTTTATCTTCGCATATACCGAAATTCGCGTATGTCGATTACGTTTTTCGAAAATTATCATATGAAAACGCGTATTTTAAACATAGTAAAAACGTTATATTCTTGTTATATTCTTTATTCTGCATCGATAGAATGTAAAATCAATGAAATTGAACGAGATTTCAAGTTTTCGTTTTTCGACGATACGCGTATATGAGCGAAAAATCGTATATACGATATGAAAGAATGTTAAAAACTTTGATTCCAATATAAAATAGATGTTTGATCTTATGAAATGCAATGTTCTGAATCGATTGGTAACATTTTTCTAACTGTGGCACAAGTAATTATTAAAGATTTCACGATTTTATCTTCGCATATACCGAAATTCGCGTATGTCGATTACGTTTTTCGACAATTATCATATGAAAACGCGTATTTAAACATAGTAAAAAACGTTATATTCTTGTTATATTCTTTATTCTGCATCGATAGAATATAAAATCAATGAAATTGAACGAGATTTCAAGTTTTCGTTTTTCGACGATACGCGTATATGAGCGAAAAATCGTATATACGATATGAAAGAATGTTAAAAACTTTGATTCCAATATAAAATAGATGTTTGATCTTATGAAATGCAATGTTCTGAATCGATTGGTAACATTTTTCTAACTGTGGCACAAGTATTATTAAGGATTTCACGATTTTTATCTTCGCATATACCGAAATTCGCGTATGTCGATTACGTTTTTTCGACAATTATCATATGAAAACGCGTATTTAAACATAGTAAAAACGTTATATTCTTGTTATATTCTTTATTCTGCATCGATAGAATATAAAATCAATGAAATTGAACGAGATTTCAAGTTTTCGTTTTTCGACGATACGCGTATATGAGCGAAAAATCGTATATACGATATGAAAGAATGTTAAAAACTTTGATTCCAATATAAAATAGATGTTTGATCTTATGAAATGCAATGTTCTGAATCGATTGGTAACATTTTTCTAACTGTGGCACAAGTATTATTAAATATTTCACGATTTTATCTTCGCATATACCGAAATTCGCGTATGTCGATTAAGTTTTTCGAAAATTATCATATGAAAACGCGTATTTAAACATAGTAAAAACGTTATATTCTTGTTATATTCTTTATTCTGCATCGATAGAATGTAAAATCAATGAAATTGAACGAGATTTCAAGTTTTCGTTTTTCGACGATACGCGTATATGAGCGAAAAATCGTATATACGATATGAAAGAATGTTAAAAACTTTGATTCCAATATAAAATAGATGTTTGATCTTATGAAATGCAATGTTCTGAATCGATTGGTAACATTTTTCTAACTGTGGCACAAGTATTATTAAAGATTTCACGATTTTATCTTCGCATATACCGAAATTCGCGTATGTCGATTACGTTTTTCGACAATTATCATATGAAAACGCGTATTTAAACATAGTAAAAAACGTTATATTCTTGTTATATTCTTTATTCTGCATCGATAGAATATAAAATCAATGAAATTGAACGAGATTTCAAGTTTTCGTTTTTCGACGATACGCGTATATGAGCGAAAAATCGTATATACGATATGAAAGAATGTTAAAAACTTTGATTCCAATATAAAATAGATGTTTGATCTTATGAAATGCAATGTTCTGAATCGATTGGTAACATTTTTCTAACTGTGGCACAAGTATTATTAAAGATTTCACGATTTTATCTTCGCATATACCGAAATTCGCGTATGTCGATTACGTTTTTTCGACAATTATCATATGAAAAACGCGTATTTAAACATAGTAAAAACGTTATATTCTTGTTATATTCTTTATTCTGCATCGATAGAATATAAAATCAATGAAATTGAACGAGATTTCAAGTTTTCGTTTTTCGACGATACGCGTATATGAGCGAAAAATCGTATATACGATATGAAAGAATGTTAAAAACTTTGATTCCAATATAAAATCGATGTTTGATCTTATGAAATGCAATGTTCTGAATCGATTGGTAACATTTTTCTAACTGTGGCACAAGTATTATTAAAGATTTCACGATTTTATCTTCGCATATACCGAAATTCGCGTATGTCGATTACGTTTTTCGACAATTATCATATGAAAACGCGTATTTAAACATAGTAAAAACGTTATATTCTTGTTATATTCTTTATTCTGCATCGATAGAATATAAAATCAATGAAATTGAACGAGATTTCAAGTTTTCGTTTTTCGACGATACGCGTATATGAGCGAAAAATCGTATATACGATATGAAAGAATGTTAAAAACTTTGATTCCAATATAAAATAGATGTTTGATCTTATGAAATGCAATGTTCTGAATCGATTGGTAACATTTTTCTAACTGTGGCACAAGTATTATTAAAGATTTCACGA
>NW_025813650.1:0-37129 GCF_910589235.1 Vespa crabro
AAACGAAAATTTGAAATCTCGTTCAATTTCAATGATTTTATATTCTATCGATGCAGAATAAAGAATATAACAAGAATATAACGTTTTTAATATGTTTAAATACGCGTTTTCATATGATAATTGTCGAAAAACGTAATCGACATACGCGAATTTCGGTATATGCGAAGATAAAATCGTGAAATCTTTAATAATACTTGTGCCACAGTTAGAAAAATGTTACCAATCGATTCAGAACATTGCATTTCATAAGATCAAACATCTATTTTATATTGGAATCAAAGTTTTTAACATTCTTTCATATCGTATATACGATTTTTCGCTCATATACGCGTATCGTCGAAAAACGAAAACTTGAAATCTCGTTCAATTTCAATGATTTTATATTCTATCGATGCAGAATAAAGAATATAACAAGAATATAACGTTTTTACTATGTTTAAATACGCGTTTTCATATGATAATTGTCGAAAAACGTAATCGACATACGCGAATTTCGGTATATGCGAAGATAAAATCGTGAAATGTTTAATAATACTTGTGCCACAGTTAGAAAAATGTTACCAATCGATTCAGAACATTGCATTACATAAGATCAAACATCTATTTTATATTGGAATCAAAGTTTTTAACATTCTTTCATATCGTATATACGATTTTTCGCTCATATACGCGTATCGTCGAAAAACGAAAACTTGAAATCTCGTTCAATTTCAATGATTTTATATTCTATCGATGCAGAATAAAGAATATAACAAGAATATAACGTTTTTACTATGTTTAAATACGCGTTTTCATATGATAATTGTCGAAAAACGTAATCGACATACGCGAATTTCGGTATATGCGAAGATAAAATCGTGAAATCTTTAATAATACTTGTGCCACAGTTACAAAAATGTTACCAATCGATTCAGAACATTGCATTTCATAAGATCAAACATCTATTTTATATTGGAATCAAAGTTTTTAACATTCTTTCATATCGTATATACGATTTTTCGCTCATATACGCGTATCGTCGAAAAACGAAAACTTGAAATCTCGTTCAATTTCAATGATTTTATATTCTATCGATGCAGAATAAAGAATATAACAAGAATATAACGTTTTTTACTATGTTTAAATACGCGTTTTCATATGATAATTGTCGAAAAACGTAATCGACATACGCGAATTTCGGTATATGCGAAGATAAAATCGTGAAATGTTTAATAATACTTGTGCCACAGTTAGAAAAATGTTACCAATCGATTCAGAACATTGCATTTCATAAGATCAAACATCTATTTTATATTGGAATCAAAGTTTTTAACATTCTTTCATATCGTATATACGATTTTTCGCTCATATACGCGTATCGTCGAAAAAACGAAAATTTGAAATCTCGTTCAATTTCAATGATTTTATATTCTATCGATGCAGAATAAAGAATATAACAAGAATATAACGTTTTTAATATGTTTAAATACGCGTTTTCATATGATAATTGTCGAAAAAACGTAATCGACATACGCGAATTTCGGTATATGCGAAGATAAAATCGTGAAATCTTTAATAATACTTGTGCCACAGTTAGAAAAATGTTACCAATCGATTCAGAACATTGCATTTCATAAGATCAAACATCTATTTTATATTGGAATCAAAGTTTTTAACATTCTTTCATATCGTATATACGATTTTTCGCTCATATACGCGTATCGTCGAAAAACGAAAACTTGAAATCTCGTTCAATTTCAATGATTTTATATTCTATCGATGCAGAATAAAGAATATAACAAGAATATAACGTTTTTACTATGTTTAAATACGCGTTTTCATATGATAATTGTCGAAAAAACGTAATCGACATACGCGAATTTCGGTATATGCGAAGATAAAATCGTGAAATGTTTAATAATACTTGTGCCACAGTTAGAAAAATGTTACCAATCGATTCAGAACATTGCATTACATAAGATCAAACATCTATTTTATATTGGAATCAAAGTTTTTAACATTCTTTCATATCGTATATACGATTTTTCGCTCATATACGCGTATCGTCGAAAAACGAAAACTTGAAATCTCGTTCAATTTCAATGATTTTATATTCTATCGATGCAGAATAAAGAATATAACAAGAATATAACGTTTTTACTATGTTTAAATACGCGTTTTCATATGATAATTGTCGAAAAACGTAATCGACATACGCGAATTTCGGTATATGCGAAGATAAAATTGTGAAATCTTTAATAATACTTGTGCCACAGTTAGAAAAATGTTACCAATCGATTCAGAACATTGCATTTCATAAGATCAAACATCTATTTTATATTGGAATCAAAGTTTTTAACATTCTTTCATATCGTATATACGATTTTTCGCTCATATACGCGTATCGTCGAAAAACGAAAACTTGAAATCTCGTTCAATTTCAATGATTTTATATTCTATCGATGCAGAATAAAGAATATAACAAGAATATAACGTTTTTACTATGTTTAAATACGCGTTTTCATATGATAATTGTCGAAAAACGTAATCGACATACGCGAATTTCGGTATATGCGAAGATAAAATCGTGAAATGTTTAATAATACTTGTGCCACAGTTAGAAAAATGTTACCAATCGATTCAGAACATTGCATTTCATAAGATCAAACATCTATTTTATATTGGAATCAAAGTTTTTAACATTCTTTCATATCGTATATACGATTTTTCGCTCATATACGCGTATCGTCGAAAAACGAAAACTTGAAATCTCGTTCAATTTCAATGATTTTATATTCTATCGATGCAGAATAAAGAATATAACAAGAATATAACGTTTTTACTATGTTTAAATACGCGTTTTCATATGATAATTGTCGAAAAACGTAATCGACATACGCGAATTTCGGTATATGCGAAGATAAAATCGTGAAATCTTTAATAATACTTGTGCCACAGTTAGAAAAATGTTACCAATCGATTCAGAACATTGCATTTCATAAGATCAAACATCTATTTTATATTGGAATCAAAGTTTTTAACATTCTTTCATATCGTATATACGATTTTTCGCTCATATACGCGTATCGTCGAAAAACGAAAACTTGAAATCTCGTTCAATTTCAATGATTTTATATTCTATCGATGCAGAATAAAGAATATAACAAGAATATAACGTTTTTACTATGTTTAAATACGCGTTTTCATATGATAATTGTCGAAAAACGTAATCGACATACGCGAATTTCGGTATATGCGAAGATAAAATCGTGAAATCTTTAATAATACTTGTGCCACAGTTAGAAAAATGTTACCAATCGATTCAGAACATTGCATTTCATAAGATCAAACATCTATTTTATATTGGAATCAAAGTTTTTAACATTCTTTCATATCGTATATACGATTTTTCGCTCATATACGCGTATCGTCGAAAAACGAAAACTTGAAATCTCGTTCAATTTCAATGATTTTATATTCTATCGATGCAGAATAAAGAATATAACAAGAATATAACGTTTTTACTATGTTTAAATACGCGTTTTCATATGATAATTGTCGAAAAACGTAATCGACATACGCGAATTTCGGTATATGCGAAGATAAAATCGTGAAATGTTTAATAATACTTGTGCCACAGTTAGAAAAATGTTACCAATCGATTCAGAACATTGCATTTCATAAGATCAAACATCTATTTTATATTGGAATCAAAGTTTTTAACATTCTTTCATATCGTATATACGATTTTTCGCTCATATACGCGTATCGTCGAAAAACGAAAACTTGAAATCTCGTTCAATTTCAATGATTTTATATTCTATCGATGCAGAATAAAGAATATAACAAGAATATAACGTTTTTACTATGTTTAAATACGCGTTTTCATATGATAATTGTCGAAAAACGTAATCGACATACGCGAATTTCGGTATATGCGAAGATAAAATCGTGAAATGTTTAATAATACTTGTGCCACAGTTAGAGAAATGTTACCAATCGATTCAGAACATTGCATTTCATAAGATCAAACATCTATTTTATATTGGAATCAAAGTTTTTAACATTCTTTCATATCGTATATACGATTTTTCGCTCATATACGCGTATCGTCGAAAAACGAAAATTTGAAATCTCGTTCAATTTCAATGATTTTATATTCTATCGATGCAGAATAAAGAATATAACAAGAATATAACGTTTTTACTATGTTTAAATACGCGTTTTCATATGATAATTGTCGAAAAACGTAATCGACATACGCGAATTTCGGTATATGCGAAGATAAAATCGTGAAATCTTTAATAATACTTGTGCCACAGTTAGAAAAATGTTACCAATCGATTCAGAACATTGCATTTCATAAGATCAAACATCTATTTTATATTGGAATCAAAGTTTTTAACATTCTTTCATATCGTATATACGATTTTTCGCTCATATACGCGTATCGTCGAAAAACGAAAACTTGAAATCTCGTTCAATTTCAATGATTTTATATTCTATCGATGCAGAATAAAGAATATAACAAGAATATAACGTTTTTACTATGTTTAAATACGCGTTTTCATATGATAATTGTCGAAAAACGTAATCGACATACGCGAATTTCGGTATATGCGAAGATAAAATCGTGAAATCTTTAATAATACTTGTGCCACAGTTAGAAAAATGTTACCAATCGATTCAGAACATTGCATTTCATAAGATCAAACATCTATTTTATATTGGAATCAAAGTTTTTAACATTCTTTCATATCGTATATACGATTTTTCGCTCATATACGCGTATCGTCGAAAAACGAAAACTTGAAATCTCGTTCAATTTCAATGATTTTATATTCTATCGATGCAGAATAAAGAATATAACAAGAATATAACGTTTTTACTATGTTTAAATACGCGTTTTCATATGATAATTGTCGAAAAACGTAATCGACATACGCGAATTTCGGTATATGCGAAGATAAAATCGTGAAATCTTTAATAATACTTCTGCCACAGTTAGAAAAATGTTACCAATCGATTCAGAACATTGCATTTCATAAGATCAAACATCTATTTTATATTGGAATCAAAGTTTTTAACATTCTTTCATATCGTATATACGATTTTTCGCTCATATTCGCGTATCGTCGAAAAACGAAAACTTGAAATCTCGTTCAATTTCAATGATTTTATATTCTATCGATGCAGAATAAAGAATATAACAAGAATATAACGTTTTTACTATGTTTAAATACGCGTTTTCATATGATAATTGTCGAAAAACGTAATCGACATACGCGAATTTCGGTATATGCGAAGATAAAATCGTGAAATCTTTAATAATACTTGTGCCACAGTTAGAAAAATGATACCAATCGATTCAGAACATTGCATTTCATAAGATCAAACATCTATTTTATATTGGAATCAAAGTTTTTAACATTCTTTCATATCGTATATACGATTTTTCGCTCATATACGCGTATCGTCGAAAAACGAAAACTTGAAATCTCGTTCAATTTCAATGATTTTATATTCTATCGATGCAGAATAAAGAATATAACAAGAATATAACGTTTTTACTATGTTTAAATACGCGTTTTCATATGATAATTGTCGAAAAACGTAATCGACATTCGCGAATTTCGGTATATGCGAAGATGAAATCGTGAAATCTTTAATAATACTTGTGCCACAGTTAGAAAAATGTTACCAATCGATTCAGAACATTGCATTTCATAAGATCAAACATCTATTTTATATTGGAATCAAAGTTTTTAACATTCTTTCATATCGTATATACGATTTTTCGCTCATATACGCGTATCGTCGAAAAACGAAAACTTGAAATCTCGTTCAATTTCAATGATTTTATATTCTATCGATGCAGAATAAAGAATATAACAAGAATATAACGTTTTTACTATGTTTAAATACGCGTTTTCATATGATAATTGTCGAAAAACGTAATCGACATACGCGAATTTCGGTATATGCGAAGATAAAATCGTGAAATCTTTAATAATACTTGTGCCACAGTTAGAAAAATGTTACCAATCGATTCAGAACATTGCATTTCATAAGATCAAACATCTATTTTATATTGGAATCAAAGTTTTTAACTTTCTTTCATATCGTATATACGATTTTTCGCTCATATACGCGTATCGTCGAAAAACGAAAACTTGAAATCTCGTTCAATTTCAATGATTTTATATTCTATCGATGCAGAATAAAGAATATAACAAGAATATAACGTTTTTACTATGTTTAAATACGCGTTTTCATATGATAATTGTCGAAAAACGTAATCGACATACGCGAATTTCGGTATATGCGAAGATAAAATCGTGAAATGTTTAATAATACTTGTGCCACAGTTAGAAAAATGTTACCAATCGATTCAGAACATTGCATTTCATAAGATCAAACATCTATTTTATATTGGAATCAAAGTTTTTAACATTCTTTCATATCGTATATACGATTTTTCGCTCATATACGCGTATCGTCGAAAAACGAAAACTTGAAATCTCGTTCAATTTCAATGATTTTATATTCTATCGATGCAGAATAAAGAATATAACAAGAATATAACGTTTTTACTATGTTTAAATACGCGTTTTCATATGATAATTGTCGAAAAACGTAATCGACATACGCGAATTTCGGTATATGCGAAGATAAAATCGTGAAATCTTTAATAATACTTGTGCCACAGTTAGAAAAATGTTACCAATCGATTCAGAACATTGCATTTCATAAGATCAAACATCTATTTTATATTGGAATCAAAGTTTTTAACATTCTTTCATATCGTATATACGATTTTTCGCTCATATACGCGTATCGTCGAAAAACGAAAACTTGAAATCTCGTTCAATTTCAATGATTTTATATTCTATCGATGCAGAATAAAGAATATAACAAGAATATAACGTTTTTACTATGTTTAAATACGCGTTTTCATATGATAATTGTCGAAAAACGTAATCGACATACGCGAATTTCGGTATATGCGAAGATAAAATCGTGAAATCTTTAATAATACTTGTGCCACAGTTAGAAAAATGTTACCAATCGATTCAGAACATTGCATTTCATAAGATCAAACATCTATTTTATATTGGATTCAAAGTTTTTAACATTCTTTCATATCGTATATACGATTTTTCGCTCATATACGCGTATCGTCGAAAAACGAAAACTTGAAATCTCGTTCAATTTCAATGATTTTATATTCTATCGATGCAGAATAAAGAATATAACAAGAATATAACGTTTTTACTATGTTTAAATACGCGTTTTCATATGATAATTGTCGAAAAACGTAATCGACATACGCGAATTTCGGTATATGCGAAGATAAAATCGTGAAATCTTTAATAATACTTGTGCCACAGTTAGAAAAATGTTACCAATCGATTCAGAACATTGCATTTCATAAGATCAAACATCTATTTTATATTGGAATCAAAGTTTTTAACATTCTTTCATATCGTATATACGATTTTTCGCTAATATACGCGTATCGTCGAAAAACGAAAACTTGAAATCTCGTTCAATTTCAATGATTTTATATTCTATCGATGCAGAATAAAGAATATAACAAGAATATAACGTTTTTACTATGTTTAAATACGCGTTTTCATATGATAATTGTCGAAAAACGTAATCGACATACGCGAATTTCGGTATATGCGAAGATAAAATCGTGAAATCTTTAATAATACTTGTGCCACAGTTAGAAAAATGTTACCAATCGATTCAGAACATTGCATTTCATAAGATCAAACATCTATTTTATATTGGAATCAAAGTTTTTAACATTCTTTCATATCGTATATACGATTTTTCGCTCATATACGCGTATCGTCGAAAAACGAAAACTTGAAATCTCGTTCAATTTCAATGATTTTATATTCTATCGATGCAGAATAAAGAATATAACAAGAATATAACGTTTTTACTATGTTTAAATACGCGTTTTCATATGATAATTGTCGAAAAACGTAATCGACATACGCGAATTTCGGTATATGCGAAGATAAAATCGTGAAATCTTTAATAATACTTGTGCCACAGTTAGAAAAATGTTACCAATCGATTCAGAACATTGCATTTCATAAGATCAAACATCTATTTTATATTGGAATCAAAGTTTTTAACATTCTTTCATATCGTATATACGATTTTTCGCTAATATACGCGTATCGTCGAAAAACGAAAACTTGAAATCTCGTTCAATTTCAATGATTTTATATTCTATCGATGCAGAATAAAGAATATAACAAGAATATAACGTTTTTACTATGTTTAAATACGCGTTTTCATATGATAATTGTCGAAAAACGTAATCGACATACGCGAATTTCGGTATATGCGAAGATAAAATCGTGAAATCTTTAATAATACTTGTGCCACAGTTAGAAAAATGTTACCAATCGATTCAGAACATTGCATTTCATAAGATCAAACATCTATTTTATATTGGAATCAAAGTTTTTAACATTCTTTCATATCGTATATACGATTTTTCGCTCATATACGCGTATCGTCGAAAAACGAAAACTTGAAATCTCGTTCAATTTCAATGATTTTATATTCTATCGATGCAGAATAAAGAATATAACAAGAATATAACGTTTTTACTATGTTTAAATACGCGTTTTCATATGATAATTGTCGAAAAACGTAATCGACATACGCGAATTTCGGTATATGCGAAGATAAAATCGTGAAATCTTTAATAATACTTGTGCCACAGTTAGAAAAATGTTACCAATCGATTCAGAACATTGCATTTCATAAGATCAAACATCTATTTTATATTGGAATCAAAGTTTTTAACATTCTTTCATATCGTATATACGATTTTTCGCTCATATACGCGTATCGTCGAAAAACGAAAACTTGAAATCTCGTTCAATTTCAATGATTTTATATTCTATCGATGCAGAATAAAGAATATAACAAGAATATAACGTTTTTACTATGTTTAAATACGCGTTTTCATATGATAATTGTCGAAAAACGTAATCGACATACGCGAATTTCGGTATATGCGAAGATAAAATCGTGAAATGTTTAATAATACTTGTGCCACAGTTAGAAAAATGTTACCAATCGATTCAGAACATTGCATTTCATAAGATCAAACATCTATTTTATATTGGAATCAAAGTTTTTAACATTCTTTCATATCGTATATACGATTTTTCGCTCATATACGCGTATCGTCGAAAAACGAAAACTTGAAATCTCGTTCAATTTCAATGATTTTATATTCTATCGATGCAGAATAAAGAATATAACAAGAATATAACGTTTTTACTATGTTTAAATACGCGTTTTCATATGATAATTGTCGAAAAACGTAATCGACATACGCGAATTTCGGTATATGCGAAGATAAAATCGTGAAATCTTTAATAATACTTCTGCCACAGTTAGAAAAATGTTACCAATCGATTCAGAACATTGCATTTCATAAGATCAAACATCTATTTTATATTGGAATCAAAGTTTTTAACATTCTTTCATATCGTATATACGATTTTTCGCTCATATTCGCGTATCGTCGAAAAACGAAAACTTGAAATCTCGTTCAATTTCAATGATTTTATATTCTATCGATGCAGAATAAAGAATATAACAAGAATATAACGTTTTTACTATGTTTAAATACGCGTTTTCATATGATAATTGTCGAAAAACGTAATCGACATACGCGAATTTCGGTATATGCGAAGATAAAATCGTGAAATCTTTAATAATACTTGTGCCACAGTTAGAAAAATGTTACCAATCGATTCAGAACATTGCATTTCATAAGATCAAACATCTATTTTATATTGGAATCAAAGTTTTTAACATTCTTTCATATCGTATATACGATTTTTCGCTCATATACGCGTATCGTCGAAAAACGAAAACTTGAAATCTCGTTCAATTTCAATGATTTTATATTCTATCGATGCAGAATAAAGAATATAACAAGAATATAACGTTTTTACTATGTTTAAATACGCGTTTTCATATGATAATTGTCGAAAAACGTAATCGACATTCGCGAATTTCGGTATATGCGAAGATAAAATCGTGAAATCTTTAATAATACTTGTGCCACAGTTAGAAAAATGTTACCAATCGATTCAGAACATTGCATTTCATAAGATCAAACATCTATTTTATATTGGAATCAAAGTTTTTAACATTCTTTCATATCGTATATACGATTTTTCGCTCATATACGCGTATCGTCGAAAAACGAAAACTTGAAATCTCGTTCAATTTCAATGATTTTATATTCTATCGATGCAGAATAAAGAATATAACAAGAATATAACGTTTTTACTATGTTTAAATACGCGTTTTCATATGATAATTGTCGAAAAACGTAATCGACATACGCGAATTTCGGTATATGCGAAGATAAAATCGTGAAATGTTTAATAATACTTGTGCCACAGTTAGAAAAATGTTACCAATCGATTCAGAACATTGCATTTCATAAGATCAAACATCTATTTTATATTGGAATCAAAGTTTTTAACATTCTTTCATATCGTATATACGATTTTTCGCTCATATACGCGTATCGTCGAAAAACGAAAACTTGAAATCTCGTTCAATTTCAATGATTTTATATTCTATCGATGCAGAATAAAGAATATAACAAGAATATAACGTTTTTACTATGTTTAAATACGCGTTTTCATATGATAATTGTCGAAAAACGTAATCGACATACGCGAATTTCGGTATATGCGAAGATAAAATCGTGAAATCTTTAATAATACTTGTGCCACAGTTAGAAAAATGTTACCAATCGATTCAGAACATTGCATTTCATAAGATCAAACATCTATTTTATATTGGAATCAAAGTTTTTAACATTCTTTCATATCGTATATACGATTTTTCGCTCATATACGCGTATCGTCGAAAAACGAAAACTTGAAATCTCGTTCAATTTCAATGATTTTATATTCTATCGATGCAGAATAAAGAATATAACAAGAATATAACGTTTTTACTATGTTTAAATACGCGTTTTCATATGATAATTGTCGAAAAACGTAATCGACATACGCGAATTTCGGTATATGCGAAGATAAAATCGTGAAATGTTTAATAATACTTGTGCCACAGTTAGAAAAATGTTACCAATCGATTCAGAACATTGCATTTCATAAGATCAAACATCTATTTTATATTGGATTCAAAGTTTTTAACATTCTTTCATATCGTATATACGATTTTTCGCTCATATACGCGTATCGTCGAAAAACGAAAACTTGAAATCTCGTTCAATTTCATTGATTTTATATTCTATCGATGCAGAATAAAGAATATAACAAGAATATAACGTTTTTACTATGTTTAAATACGCGTTTTCATATGATAATTGTCGAAAAACGTAATCGACATACGCGAATTTCGGTATATGCGAAGATAAAATCGTGAAATCTTTAATAATACTTGTGCCACAGTTAGAAAAATGTTACCAATCGATTCAGAACATTGCATTTCATAAGATCAAACATCTATTTTATATTGGAATCAAAGTTTTTAACATTCTTTCATATCGTATATACGATTTTTCGCTCATATACGCGTATCGTCGAAAAACGAAAACTTGAAATCTCGTTCAATTTCAATGATTTTATATTCTATCGATGCAGAATAAAGAATATAACAAGAATATAACGTTTTTACTATGTTTAAATACGCGTTTTCATATGATAATTGTCGAAAAACGTAATCGACATATGCGAATTTCGGTATATGCGAAGATAAAATCGTGAAATCTTTAATAATACTTGTGCCACAGTTAGAAAAATGTTACCAATCGATTCAGAACATTGCATTTCATAAGATCAAACATCTATTTTATATTGGAATCAAAGTTTTTAACATTCTTTCATATCGTATATACGATTTTTCGCTCATATACGCGTATCGTCGAAAAACGAAAATTTGAAATCTCGTTCAATTTCAATGATTTTATATTCTATCGATGCAGAATAAAGAATATAACAAGAATATAACGTTTTTACTATGTTTAAATACGCGTTTTCATATGATAATTGTCGAAAAACGTAATCGACATACGCGAATTTCGGTATATGCGAAGATAAAATCGTGAAATGTTTAATAATACTTGTGCCACAGTTAGAAAAATGTTACCAATCGATTCAGAACATTGCATTTCATAAGATCAAACATCTATTTTATATTGGAATCAAAGTTTTTAACATTCTTTCATATCGTATATACGATTTTTCGCTCATATACGCGTATCGTCGAAAAACGAAAACTTGAAATCTCGTTCAATTTCAATGATTTTATATTCTATCGATGCAGAATAAAGAATATAACAAGAATATAACGTTTTTACTATGTTTAAATACGCGTTTTCATATGATAATTGTCGAAAAACGTAATCGACATACGCGAATTTCGGTATATGCGAAGATAAAATCGTGAAATCTTTAATAATACTTGTGCCACAGTTAGAAAAATGTTACCAATCGATTCAGAACATTGCATTTCATAAGATCAAACATCTATTTTATATTGGAATCAAAGTTTTTAACATTCTTTCATATCGTATATACGATTTTTCGCTCATATACGCGTATCGTCGAAAAACGAAAACTTGAAATCTCGTTCAATTTCAATGATTTTATATTCTATCGATGCAGAATAAAGAATATAACAAGAATATAACGTTTTTACTATGTTTAAATACGCGTTTTCATATGATAATTGTCGAAAAACGTAATCGACATACGCGAATTTCGGTATATGCGAAGATAAAATCGTGAAATGTTTAATAATACTTGTGCCACAGTTAGAAAAATGTTACCAATCGATTCAGAACATTGCATTTCATAAGATCAAACATCTATTTTATATTGGAATCAAAGTTTTTAACATTCTTTCATATCGTATATACGATTTTTCGCTCATATACGCGTATCGTCGAAAAACGAAAATTTGAAATCTCGTTCAATTTCAATGATTTTATATTCTATCGATGCAGAATAAAGAATATAACAAGAATATAACGTTTTTAATATGTTTAAATACGCGTTTTCATATGATAATTGTCGAAAAACGTAATCGACATACGCGAATTTCGGTATATGCGAAGATAAAATCGTGAAATCTTTAATAATACTTGTGCCACAGTTAGAAAAATGTTACCAATCGATTCAGAACATTGCATTTCATAAGATCAAACATCTATTTTATATTGGAATCAAAGTTTTTAACATTCTTTCATATCGTATATACGATTTTTCGCTCATATACGCGTATCGTCGAAAAACGAAAACTTGAAATCTCGTTCAATTTCAATGATTTTATATTCTATCGATGCAGAATAAAGAATATAACAAGAATATAACGTTTTTACTATGTTTAAATACGCGTTTTCATATGATAATTGTCGAAAAACGTAATCGACATACGCGAATTTCGGTATATGCGAAGATAAAATCGTGAAATGTTTAATAATACTTGTGCCACAGTTAGAAAAATGTTACCAATCGATTCAGAACATTGCATTACATAAGATCAAACATCTATTTTATATTGGAATCAAAGTTTTTAACATTCTTTCATATCGTATATACGATTTTTCGCTCATATACGCGTATCGTCGAAAAACGAAAACTTGAAATCTCGTTCAATTTCAATGATTTTATATTCTATCGATGCAGAATAAAGAATATAACAAGAATATAACGTTTTTACTATGTTTAAATACGCGTTTTCATATGATAATTGTCGAAAAACGTAATCGACATACGCGAATTTCGGTATATGCGAAGATAAAATTGTGAAATCTTTAATAATACTTGTGCCACAGTTAGAAAAATGTTACCAATCGATTCAGAACATTGCATTTCATAAGATCAAACATCTATTTTATATTGGAATCAAAGTTTTTAACATTCTTTCATATCGTATATACGATTTTTCGCTCATATACGCGTATCGTCGAAAAACGAAAACTTGAAATCTCGTTCAATTTCAATGATTTTATATTCTATCGATGCAGAATAAAGAATATAACAAGAATATAACGTTTTTACTATGTTTAAATACGCGTTTTCATATGATAATTGTCGAAAAACGTAATCGACATACGCGAATTTCGGTATATGCGAAGATAAAATCGTGAAATGTTTAATAATACTTGTGCCACAGTTAGAAAAATGTTACCAATCGATTCAGAACATTGCATTTCATAAGATCAAACATCTATTTTATATTGGAATCAAAGTTTTTAACATTCTTTCATATCGTATATACGATTTTTCGCTCATATACGCGTATCGTCGAAAAACGAAAACTTGAAATCTCGTTCAATTTCAATGATTTTATATTCTATCGATGCAGAATAAAGAATATAACAAGAATATAACGTTTTTACTATGTTTAAATACGCGTTTTCATATGATAATTGTCGAAAAACGTAATCGACATACGCGAATTTCGGTATATGCGAAGATAAAATCGTGAAATCTTTAATAATACTTGTGCCACAGTTAGAAAAATGTTACCAATCGATTCAGAACATTGCATTTCATAAGATCAAACATCTATTTTATATTGGAATCAAAGTTTTTAACATTCTTTCATATCGTATATACGATTTTTCGCTCATATACGCGTATCGTCGAAAAACGAAAACTTGAAATCTCGTTCAATTTCAATGATTTTATATTCTATCGATGCAGAATAAAGAATATAACAAGAATATAACGTTTTTACTATGTTTAAATACGCGTTTTCATATGATAATTGTCGAAAAACGTAATCGACATACGCGAATTTCGGTATATGCGAAGATAAAATCGTGAAATCTTTAATAATACTTGTGCCACAGTTAGAAAAATGATACCAATCGATTCAGAACATTGCATTTCATAAGATCAAACATCTATTTTATATTGGAATCAAAGTTTTTAACATTCTTTCATATCGTATATACGATTTTTCGCTCATATACGCGTATCGTCGAAAAACGAAAACTTGAAATCTCGTTCAATTTCAATGATTTTATATTCTATCGATGCAGAATAAAGAATATAACAAGAATATAACGTTTTTACTATGTTTAAATACGCGTTTTCATATGATAATTGTCGAAAAACGTAATCGACATACGCGAATTTCGGTATATGCGAAGATAAAATTGTGAAATCTTTAATAATACTTGTGCCACAGTTAGAAAAATGTTACCAATCGATTCAGAACATTGCATTTCATAAGATCAAACATCTATTTTATATTGGAATCAAAGTTTTTAACATTCTTTCATATCGTATATACGATTTTTCGCTCATATACGCGTATCGTCGAAAAACGAAAACTTGAAATCTCGTTCAATTTCAATGATTTTATATTCTATCGATGCAGAATAAAGAATATAACAAGAATATAACGTTTTTACTATGTTTAAATACGCGTTTTCATATGATAATTGTCGAAAAACGTAATCGACATACGCGAATTTCGGTATATGCGAAGATAAAATCGTGAAATCTTTAATAATACTTGTGCCACAGTTAGAAAAATGTTACCAATCGATTCAGAACATTGCATTTCATAAGATCAAACATCTATTTTATATTGGAATCAAAGTTTTTAACATTCTTTCATATCGTATATACGATTTTTCGCTCATATACGCGTATCGTCGAAAAACGAAAACTTGAAATCTCGTTCAATTTCAATGATTTTATATTCTATCGATGCAGAATAAAGAATATAACAAGAATATAACGTTTTTACTATGTTTAAATACGCGTTTTCATATGATAATTGTCGAAAAACGTAATCGACATACGCGAATTTCGGTATATGCGAAGATAAAATCGTGAAATCTTTAATAATACTTGTGCCACAGTTAGAAAAATGTTACCAATCGATTCAGAACATTGCATTTCATAAGATCAAACATCTATTTTATATTGGAATCAAAGTTTTTAACATTCTTTCATATCGTATATACGATTTTTCGCTCATATACACGTATCGTCGAAAAACGAAAATTTGAAATCTCGTTCAATTTCAATGATTTTATATTCTATCGATGCAGAATAAAGAATATAACAAGAATATAACGTTTTTACTATGTTTAAATACGCGTTTTCATATGATAATTGTCGAAAAACGTAATCGACATACGCGAATTTCGGTATATGCGAAGATAAAATCGTGAAATCTTTAATAATACTTGTGCCACAGTTAGAAAAATGTTACCAATCGATTCAGAACATTGCATTTCATAAGATCAAACATCTATTTTATATTGGAATCAAAGTTTTTAACATTCTTTCATATCGTATATACGATTTTTCGCTCATATACGCGTATCGTCGAAAAACGAAAACTTGAAATCTCGTTCAATTTCAATGATTTTATATTCTATCGATGCAGAATAAAGAATATAACAAGAATATAACGTTTTTACTATGTTTAAATACGCGTTTTCATATGATAATTGTCGAAAAACGTAATCGACATACGCGAATTTCGGTATATGCGAAGATAAAATTGTGAAATCTTTAATAATACTTGTGCCACAGTTAGAAAAATGTTACCAATCGATTCAGAACATTGCATTTCATAAGATCAAACATCTATTTTATATTGGAATCAAAGTTTTTAACATTCTTTCATATCGTATATACGATTTTTCGCTCATATACGCGTATCGTCGAAAAACGAAAACTTGAAATCTCGTTCAATTTCAATGATTTTATATTCTATCGATGCAGAATAAAGAATATAACAAGAATATAACGTTTTTACTATGTTTAAATACGCGTTTTCATATGATAATTGTCGAAAAACGTAATCGACATACGCGAATTTCGGTATATGCGAAGATAAAATCGTGAAATCTTTAATAATACTTGTGCCACAGTTAGAAAAATGTTACCAATCGATTCAGAACATTGCATTTCATAAGATCAAACATCTATTTTATATTGGAATCAAAGTTTTTAACATTCTTTCATATCGTATATACGATTTTTCGCTCATATACGCGTATCGTCGAAAAACGAAAACTTGAAATCTCGTTCAATTTCAATGATTTTATATTCTATCGATGCAGAATAAAGAATATAACAAGAATATAACGTTTTTACTATGTTTAAATACGCGTTTTCATATGATAATTGTCGAAAAACGTAATCGACATACGCGAATTTCGGTATATGCGAAGATAAAATCGTGAAATGTTTAATAATACTTGTGCCACAGTTAGAAAAATGTTACCAATCGATTCAGAACATTGCATTTCATAAGATCAAACATCTATTTTATATTGGATTCAAAGTTTTTAACATTCTTTCATATCGTATATACGATTTTTCGCTCATATACGCGTATCGTCGAAAAACGAAAACTTGAAATCTCGTTCAATTTCAATGATTTTATATTCTATCGATGCAGAATAAAGAATATAACAAGAATATAACGTTTTTACTATGTTTAAATACGCGTTTTCATATGATAATTGTCGAAAAACGTAATCGACATACGCGAATTTCGGTATATGCGAAGATAAAATCGTGAAATCTTTAATAATACTTGTGCCACAGTTAGAAAAATGTTACCAATCGATTCAGAACATTGCATTTCATAAGATCAAACATCTATTTTATATTGGAATCAAAGTTTTTAACATTCTTTCATATCGTATATACGATTTTTCGCTCATATACGCGTATCGTCGAAAAACGAAAACTTGAAATCTCGTTCAATTTCAATGATTTTATATTCTATCGATGCAGAATAAAGAATATAACAAGAATATAACGTTTTTACTATGTTTAAATACGCGTTTTCATATGATAATTGTCGAAAAACGTAATCGACATACGCGAATTTCGGTATATGCGAAGATAAAATCGTGAAATCTTTAATAATACTTGTGCCACAGTTAGAAAAATGTTACCAATCGATTCAGAACATTGCATTTCATAAGATCAAACATCTATTTTATATTGGAATCAAAGTTTTTAACATTCTTTCATATCGTATATACGATTTTTCGCTCATATACGCGTATCGTCGAAAAACGAAAATTTGAAATCTCGTTCAATTTCAATGATTTTATATTCTATCGATGCAGAATAAAGAATATAACAAGAATATAACGTTTTTACTATGTTTAAATACGCGTTTTCATATGATAATTGTCGAAAAACGTAATCGACATACGCGAATTTCGGTATATGCGAAGATAAAATCGTGAAATGTTTAATAATACTTGTGCCACAGTTAGAAAAATGTTACCAATCGATTCAGAACATTGCATTTCATAAGATCAAACATCTATTTTATATTGGAATCAAAGTTTTTAACATTCTTTCATATCGTATATACGATTTTTCGCTCATATACGCGTATCGTCGAAAAACGAAAACTTGAAATCTCGTTCAATTTCAATGATTTTATATTCTATCGATGCAGAATAAAGAATATAACAAGAATATAACGTTTTTACTATGTTTAAATACGCGTTTTCATATGATAATTGTCGAAAAACGTAATCGACATACGCGAATTTCGGTATATGCGAAGATAAAATCGTGAAATCTTTAATAATACTTGTGCCACAGTTAGAAAAATGTTACCAATCGATTCAGAACATTGCATTTCATAAGATCAAACATCTATTTTATATTGGAATCAAAGTTTTTAACATTCTTTCATATCGTATATACGATTTTTCGCTCATATACGCGTATCGTCGAAAAACGAAAACTTGAAATCTCGTTCAATTTCAATGATTTTATATTCTATCGATGCAGAATAAAGAATATAACAAGAATATAACGTTTTTACTATGTTTAAATACGCGTTTTCATATGATAATTGTCGAAAAACGTAATCGACATACGCGAATTTCGGTATATGCGAAGATAAAATCGTGAAATGTTTAATAATACTTGTGCCACAGTTAGAAAAATGTTACCAATCGATTCAGAACATTGCATTTCATAAGATCAAACATCTATTTTATATTGGAATCAAAGTTTTTAACATTCTTTCATATCGTATATACGATTTTTCGCTCATATACGCGTATCGTCGAAAAACGAAAACTTGAAATCTCGTTCAATTTCAATGATTTTATATTCTATCGATGCAGAATAAAGAATATAACAAGAATATAACGTTTTTACTATGTTTAAATACGCGTTTTCATATGATAATTGTCGAAAAACGTAATCGACATACGCGAATTTCGGTATATGCGAAGATAAAATCGTGAAATCTTTAATAATACTTGTGCCACAGTTAGAAAAATGTTACCAATCGATTCAGAACATTGCATTTCATAAGATCAAACATCTATTTTATATTGGAATCAAAGTTTTTAACATTCTTTCATATCGTATATACGATTTTTCGCTCATATACGCGTATCGTCGAAAAACGAAAACTTGAAATCTCGTTCAATTTCAATGATTTTATATTCTATCGATGCAGAATAAAGAATATAACAAGAATATAACGTTTTTACTATGTTTAAATACGCGTTTTCATATGATAATTGTCGAAAAACGTAATCGACATACGCGAATTTCGGTATATGCGAAGATAAAATCGTGAAATCTTTAATAATACTTGTGCCACAGTTAGAAAAATGTTACCAATCGATTCAGAACATTGCATTTCATAAGATCAAACATCTATTTTATATTGGAATCAAAGTTTTTAACATTCTTTCATATCGTATATACGATTTTTCGCTCATATACGCGTATCGTCGAAAAACGAAAACTTGAAATCTCGTTCAATTTCAATGATTTTATATTCTATCGATGCAGAATAAAGAATATAACAAGAATATAACGTTTTTACTATGTTTAAATACGCGTTTTCATATGATAATTGTCGAAAAACGTAATCGACATACGCGAATTTCGGTATATGCGAAGATAAAATTGTGAAATCTTTAATAATACTTGTGCCACAGTTAGAAAAATGTTACCAATCGATTCAGAACATTGCATTTCATAAGATCAAACATCTATTTTATATTGGAATCAAAGTTTTTAACATTCTTTCATATCGTATATACGATTTTTCGCTCATATACGCGTATCGTCGAAAAACGAAAACTTGAAATCTCGTTCAATTTCAATGATTTTATATTCTATCGATGCAGAATAAAGAATATAACAAGAATATAACGTTTTTACTATGTTTAAATACGCGTTTTCATATGATAATTGTCGAAAAACGTAATCGACATACGCGAATTTCGGTATATGCGAAGATAAAATCGTGAAATCTTTAATAATACTTGTGCCACAGTTAGAAAAATGTTACCAATCGATTCAGAACATTGCATTTCATAAGATCAAACATCTATTTTATATTGGAATCAAAGTTTTTAACATTCTTTCATATCGTATATACGATTTTTCGCTCATATACGCGTATCGTCGAAAAACGAAAACTTGAAATCTCGTTCAATTTCAATGATTTTATATTCTATCGATGCAGAATAAAGAATATAACAAGAATATAACGTTTTTACTATGTTTAAATACGCGTTTTCATATGATAATTGTCGAAAAACGTAATCGACATACGCGAATTTCGGTATATGCGAAGATAAAATCGTGAAATCTTTAATAATACTTGTGCCACAGTTAGAAAAATGTTACCAATCGATTCAGAACATTGCATTTCATAAGATCAAACATCTATTTTATATTGGAATCAAAGTTTTTAACATTCTTTCATATCGTATATACGATTTTTCGCTCATATACGCGTATCGTCGAAAAACGAAAACTTGAAATCTCGTTCAATTTCAATGATTTTATATTCTATCGATGCAGAATAAAGAATATAACAAGAATATAACGTTTTTACTATGTTTAAATACGCGTTTTCATATGATAATTGTCGAAAAACGTAATCGACATACGCGAATTTCGGTATATGCGAAGATAAAATCGTGAAATCTTTAATAATACTTGTGCCACAGTTAGAAAAATGTTACCAATCGATTCAGAACATTGCATTTCATAAGATCAAACATCTATTTTATATTGGAATCAAAGTTTTTAACATTCTTTCATATCGTATATACGATTTTTCGCTCATATACGCGTATCGTCGAAAAACGAAAACTTGAAATCTCGTTCAATTTCAATGATTTTATATTCTATCGATGCAGAATAAAGAATATAACAAGAATATAACGTTTTTACTATGTTTAAATACGCGTTTTCATATGATAATTGTCGAAAAACGTAATCGACATACGCGAATTTCGGTATATGCGAAGATAAAATCGTGAAATCTTTAATAATACTTGTGCCACAGTTAGAAAAATGTTACCAATCGATTCAGAACATTGCATTTCATAAGATCAAACATCTATTTTATATTGGAATCAAAGTTTTTAACATTCTTTCATATCGTATATACGATTTTTCGCTCATATACGCGTATCGTCGAAAAACGAAAACTTGAAATCTCGTTCAATTTCAATGATTTTATATTCTATCGATGCAGAATAAAGAATATAACAAGAATATAACGTTTTTACTATGTTTAAATACGCGTTTTCATATGATAATTGTCGAAAAACGTAATCGACATACGCGAATTTCGGTATATGCGAAGATAAAATCGTGAAATCTTTAATAATACTTGTGCCACAGTTAGAAAAATGTTACCAATCGATTCAGAACATTGCATTTCATAAGATCAAACATCTATTTTATATTGGAATCAAAGTTTTTAACATTCTTTCATATCGTATATACGATTTTTCGCTCATATACGCGTATCGTCGAAAAACGAAAACTTGAAATCTCGTTCAATTTCAATGATTTTATATTCTATCGATGCAGAATAAAGAATATAACAAGAATATAACGTTTTTACTATGTTTAAATACGCGTTTTCATATGATAATTGTCGAAAAACGTAATCGACATACGCGAATTTCGGTATATGCGAAGATAAAATCGTGAAATCTTTAATAATACTTGTGCCACAGTTAGAAAAATGTTACCAATCGATTCAGAACATTGCATTTCATAAGATCAAACATCTATTTTATATTGGAATCAAAGTTTTTAACATTCTTTCATATCGTATATACGATTTTTCGCTCATATACGCGTATCGTCGAAAAACGAAAACTTGAAATCTCGTTCAATTTCAATGATTTTATATTCTATCGATGCAGAATAAAGAATATAACAAGAATATAACGTTTTTACTATGTTTAAATACGCGTTTTCATATGATAATTGTCGAAAAACGTAATCGACATACGCGAATTTCGGTATATGCGAAGATAAAATCGTGAAATCTTTAATAATACTTGTGCCACAGTTAGAAAAATGTTACCAATCGATTCAGAACATTGCATTTCATAAGATCAAACATCTATTTTATATTGGAATCAAAGTTTTTAACATTCTTTCATATCGTATATACGATTTTTCGCTCATATACGCGTATCGTCGAAAAACGAAAACTTGAAATCTCGTTCAATTTCAATGATTTTATATTCTATCGATGCAGAATAAAGAATATAACAAGAATATAACGTTTTTACTATGTTTAAATACGCGTTTTCATATGATAATTGTCGAAAAACGTAATCGACATACGCGAATTTCGGTATATGCGAAGATAAAATCGTGAAATCTTTAATAATACTTGTGCCACAGTTAGAAAAATGTTACCAATCGATTCAGAACATTGCATTTCATAAGATCAAACATCTATTTTATATTGGAATCAAAGTTTTTAACATTCTTTCATATCGTATATACGATTTTTCGCTCATATACGCGTATCGTCGAAAAACGAAAACTTGAAATCTCGTTCAATTTCAATGATTTTATATTCTATCGATGCAGAATAAAGAATATAACAAGAATATAACGTTTTTACTATGTTTAAATACGCGTTTTCATATGATAATTGTCGAAAAACGTAATCGACATACGCGAATTTCGGTATATGCGAAGATAAAATCGTGAAATCTTTAATAATACTTGTGCCACAGTTAGAAAAATGTTACCAATCGATTCAGAACATTGCATTTCATAAGATCAAACATCTATTTTATATTGGAATCAAAGTTTTTAACATTCTTTCATATCGTATATACGATTTTTCGCTCATATACGCGTATCGTCGAAAAACGAAAACTTGAAATCTCGTTCAATTTCAATGATTTTATATTCTATCGATGCAGAATAAAGAATATAACAAGAATATAACGTTTTTACTATGTTTAAATACGCGTTTTCATATGATAATTGTCGAAAAACGTAATCGACATACGCGAATTTCGGTATATGCGAAGATAAAATCGTGAAATCTTTAATAATACTTGTGCCACAGTTAGAAAAATGTTACCAATCGATTCAGAACATTGCATTTCATAAGATCAAACATCTATTTTATATTGGAATCAAAGTTTTTAACATTCTTTCATATCGTATATACGATTTTTCGCTCATATACGCGTATCGTCGAAAAACGAAAACTTGAAATCTCGTTCAATTTCAATGATTTTATATTCTATCGATGCAGAATAAAGAATATAACAAGAATATAACGTTTTTACTATGTTTAAATACGCGTTTTCATATGATAATTGTCGAAAAACGTAATCGACATACGCGAATTTCGGTATATGCGAAGATAAAATCGTGAAATCTTTAATAATACTTGTGCCACAGTTAGAAAAATGTTACCAATCGATTCAGAACATTGCATTTCATAAGATCAAACATCTATTTTATATTGGAATCAAAGTTTTTAACATTCTTTCATATCGTATATACGATTTTTCGCTCATATACGCGTATCGTCGAAAAACGAAAACTTGAAATCTCGTTCAATTTCAATGATTTTATATTCTATCGATGCAGAATAAAGAATATAACAAGAATATAACGTTTTTACTATGTTTAAATACGCGTTTTCATATGATAATTGTCGAAAAACGTAATCGACATACGCGAATTTCGGTATATGCGAAGATAAAATCGTGAAATCTTTAATAATACTTGTGCCACAGTTAGAAAAATGTTACCAATCGATTCAGAACATTGCATTTCATAAGATCAAACATCTATTTTATATTGGAATCAAAGTTTTTAACATTCTTTCATATCGTATATACGATTTTTCGCTCATATACGCGTATCGTCGAAAAACGAAAACTTGAAATCTCGTTCAATTTCAATGATTTTATATTCTATCGATGCAGAATAAAGAATATAACAAGAATATAACGTTTTTACTATGTTTAAATACGCGTTTTCATATGATAATTGTCGAAAAACGTAATCGACATACGCGAATTTCGGTATATGCGAAGATAAAATCGTGAAATCTTTAATAATACTTGTGCCACAGTTAGAAAAATGTTACCAATCGATTCAGAACATTGCATTTCATAAGATCAAACATCTATTTTATATTGGAATCAAAGTTTTTAACATTCTTTCATATCGTATATACGATTTTTCGCTCATATACGCGTATCGTCGAAAAACGAAAACTTGAAATCTCGTTCAATTTCAATGATTTTATATTCTATCGATGCAGAATAAAGAATATAACAAGAATATAACGTTTTTACTATGTTTAAATACGCGTTTTCATATGATAATTGTCGAAAAACGTAATCGACATACGCGAATTTCGGTATATGCGAAGATAAAATCGTGAAATCTTTAATAATACTTGTGCCACAGTTAGAAAAATGTTACCAATCGATTCAGAACATTGCATTTCATAAGATCAAACATCTATTTTATATTGGAATCAAAGTTTTTAACATTCTTTCATATCGTATATACGATTTTTCGCTCATATACGCGTATCGTCGAAAAACGAAAACTTGAAATCTCGTTCAATTTCAATGATTTTATATTCTATCGATGCAGAATAAAGAATATAACAAGAATATAACGTTTTTACTATGTTTAAATACGCGTTTTCATATGATAATTGTCGAAAAACGTAATCGACATACGCGAATTTCGGTATATGCGAAGATAAAATCGTGAAATCTTTAATAATACTTGTGCCACAGTTAGAAAAATGTTACCAATCGATTCAGAACATTGCATTTCATAAGATCAAACATCTATTTTATATTGGAATCAAAGTTTTTAACATTCTTTCATATCGTATATACGATTTTTCGCTCATATACGCGTATCGTCGAAAAACGAAAACTTGAAATCTCGTTCAATTTCAATGATTTTATATTCTATCGATGCAGAATAAAGAATATAACAAGAATATAACGTTTTTACTATGTTTAAATACGCGTTTTCATATGATAATTGTCGAAAAACGTAATCGACATACGCGAATTTCGGTATATGCGAAGATAAAATCGTGAAATCTTTAATAATACTTGTGCCACAGTTAGAAAAATGTTACCAATCGATTCAGAACATTGCATTTCATAAGATCAAACATCTATTTTATATTGGAATCAAAGTTTTTAACATTCTTTCATATCGTATATACGATTTTTCGCTCATATACGCGTATCGTCGAAAAACGAAAACTTGAAATCTCGTTCAATTTCAATGATTTTATATTCTATCGATGCAGAATAAAGAATATAACAAGAATATAACGTTTTTACTATGTTTAAATACGCGTTTTCATATGATAATTGTCGAAAAACGTAATCGACATACGCGAATTTCGGTATATGCGAAGATAAAATCGTGAAATCTTTAATAATACTTGTGCCACAGTTAGAAAAATGTTACCAATCGATTCAGAACATTGCATTTCATAAGATCAAACATCTATTTTATATTGGAATCAAAGTTTTTAACATTCTTTCATATCGTATATACGATTTTTCGCTCATATACGCGTATCGTCGAAAAACGAAAACTTGAAATCTCGTTCAATTTCAATGATTTTATATTCTATCGATGCAGAATAAAGAATATAACAAGAATATAACGTTTTTACTATGTTTAAATACGCGTTTTCATATGATAATTGTCGAAAAACGTAATCGACATACGCGAATTTCGGTATATGCGAAGATAAAATCGTGAAATCTTTAATAATACTTGTGCCACAGTTAGAAAAATGTTACCAATCGATTCAGAACATTGCATTTCATAAGATCAAACATCTATTTTATATTGGAATCAAAGTTTTTAACATTCTTTCATATCGTATATACGATTTTTCGCTCATATACGCGTATCGTCGAAAAACGAAAACTTGAAATCTCGTTCAATTTCAATGATTTTATATTCTATCGATGCAGAATAAAGAATATAACAAGAATATAACGTTTTTACTATGTTTAAATACGCGTTTTCATATGATAATTGTCGAAAAACGTAATCGACATACGCGAATTTCGGTATATGCGAAGATAAAATCGTGAAATCTTTAATAATACTTGTGCCACAGTTAGAAAAATGTTACCAATCGATTCAGAACATTGCATTTCATAAGATCAAACATCTATTTTATATTGGAATCAAAGTTTTTAACATTCTTTCATATCGTATATACGATTTTTCGCTCATATACGCGTATCGTCGAAAAACGAAAACTTGAAATCTCGTTCAATTTCAATGATTTTATATTCTATCGATGCAGAATAAAGAATATAACAAGAATATAACGTTTTTACTATGTTTAAATACGCGTTTTCATATGATAATTGTCGAAAAACGTAATCGACATACGCGAATTTCGGTATATGCGAAGATAAAATCGTGAAATCTTTAATAATACTTGTGCCACAGTTAGAAAAATGTTACCAATCGATTCAGAACATTGCATTTCATAAGATCAAACATCTATTTTATATTGGAATCAAAGTTTTTAACATTCTTTCATATCGTATATACGATTTTTCGCTCATATACGCGTATCGTCGAAAAACGAAAACTTGAAATCTCGTTCAATTTCAATGATTTTATATTCTATCGATGCAGAATAAAGAATATAACAAGAATATAACGTTTTTACTATGTTTAAATACGCGTTTTCATATGATAATTGTCGAAAAACGTAATCGACATACGCGAATTTCGGTATATGCGAAGATAAAATCGTGAAATCTTTAATAATACTTGTGCCACAGTTAGAAAAATGTTACCAATCGATTCAGAACATTGCATTTCATAAGATCAAACATCTATTTTATATTGGAATCAAAGTTTTTAACATTCTTTCATATCGTATATACGATTTTTCGCTCATATACGCGTATCGTCGAAAAACGAAAACTTGAAATCTCGTTCAATTTCAATGATTTTATATTCTATCGATGCAGAATAAAGAATATAACAAGAATATAACGTTTTTACTATGTTTAAATACGCGTTTTCATATGATAATTGTCGAAAAACGTAATCGACATACGCGAATTTCGGTATATGCGAAGATAAAATCGTGAAATCTTTAATAATACTTGTGCCACAGTTAGAAAAATGTTACCAATCGATTCAGAACATTGCATTTCATAAGATCAAACATCTATTTTATATTGGAATCAAAGTTTTTAACATTCTTTCATATCGTATATACGATTTTTCGCTCATATACGCGTATCGTCGAAAAACGAAAACTTGAAATCTCGTTCAATTTCAATGATTTTATATTCTATCGATGCAGAATAAAGAATATAACAAGAATATAACGTTTTTACTATGTTTAAATACGCGTTTTCATATGATAATTGTCGAAAAACGTAATCGACATACGCGAATTTCGGTATATGCGAAGATAAAATCGTGAAATCTTTAATAATACTTGTGCCACAGTTAGAAAAATGTTACCAATCGATTCAGAACATTGCATTTCATAAGATCAAACATCTATTTTATATTGGAATCAAAGTTTTTAACATTCTTTCATATCGTATATACGATTTTTCGCTCATATACGCGTATCGTCGAAAAACGAAAACTTGAAATCTCGTTCAATTTCAATGATTTTATATTCTATCGATGCAGAATAAAGAATATAACAAGAATATAACGTTTTTACTATGTTTAAATACGCGTTTTCATATGATAATTGTCGAAAAACGTAATCGACATACGCGAATTTCGGTATATGCGAAGATAAAATCGTGAAATCTTTAATAATACTTGTGCCACAGTTAGAAAAATGTTACCAATCGATTCAGAACATTGCATTTCATAAGATCAAACATCTATTTTATATTGGAATCAAAGTTTTTAACATTCTTTCATATCGTATATACGATTTTTCGCTCATATACGCGTATCGTCGAAAAACGAAAACTTGAAATCTCGTTCAATTTCAATGATTTTATATTCTATCGATGCAGAATAAAGAATATAACAAGAATATAACGTTTTTACTATGTTTAAATACGCGTTTTCATATGATAATTGTCGAAAAACGTAATCGACATACGCGAATTTCGGTATATGCGAAGATAAAATCGTGAAATCTTTAATAATACTTGTGCCACAGTTAGAAAAATGTTACCAATCGATTCAGAACATTGCATTTCATAAGATCAAACATCTATTTTATATTGGAATCAAAGTTTTTAACATTCTTTCATATCGTATATACGATTTTTCGCTCATATACGCGTATCGTCGAAAAACGAAAACTTGAAATCTCGTTCAATTTCAATGATTTTATATTCTATCGATGCAGAATAAAGAATATAACAAGAATATAACGTTTTTACTATGTTTAAATACGCGTTTTCATATGATAATTGTCGAAAAACGTAATCGACATACGCGAATTTCGGTATATGCGAAGATAAAATCGTGAAATCTTTAATAATACTTGTGCCACAGTTAGAAAAATGTTACCAATCGATTCAGAACATTGCATTTCATAAGATCAAACATCTATTTTATATTGGAATCAAAGTTTTTAACATTCTTTCATATCGTATATACGATTTTTCGCTCATATACGCGTATCGTCGAAAAACGAAAACTTGAAATCTCGTTCAATTTCAATGATTTTATATTCTATCGATGCAGAATAAAGAATATAACAAGAATATAACGTTTTTACTATGTTTAAATACGCGTTTTCATATGATAATTGTCGAAAAACGTAATCGACATACGCGAATTTCGGTATATGCGAAGATAAAATCGTGAAATCTTTAATAATACTTGTGCCACAGTTAGAAAAATGTTACCAATCGATTCAGAACATTGCATTTCATAAGATCAAACATCTATTTTATATTGGAATCAAAGTTTTTAACATTCTTTCATATCGTATATACGATTTTTCGCTCATATACGCGTATCGTCGAAAAACGAAAACTTGAAATCTCGTTCAATTTCAATGATTTTATATTCTATCGATGCAGAATAAAGAATATAACAAGAATATAACGTTTTTACTATGTTTAAATACGCGTTTTCATATGATAATTGTCGAAAAACGTAATCGACATACGCGAATTTCGGTATATGCGAAGATAAAATCGTGAAATCTTTAATAATACTTGTGCCACAGTTAGAAAAATGTTACCAATCGATTCAGAACATTGCATTTCATAAGATCAAACATCTATTTTATATTGGAATCAAAGTTTTTAACATTCTTTCATATCGTATATACGATTTTTCGCTCATATACGCGTATCGTCGAAAAACGAAAACTTGAAATCTCGTTCAATTTCAATGATTTTATATTCTATCGATGCAGAATAAAGAATATAACAAGAATATAACGTTTTTACTATGTTTAAATACGCGTTTTCATATGATAATTGTCGAAAAACGTAATCGACATACGCGAATTTCGGTATATGCGAAGATAAAATCGTGAAATCTTTAATAATACTTGTGCCACAGTTAGAAAAATGTTACCAATCGATTCAGAACATTGCATTTCATAAGATCAAACATCTATTTTATATTGGAATCAAAGTTTTTAACATTCTTTCATATCGTATATACGATTTTTCGCTCATATACGCGTATCGTCGAAAAACGAAAACTTGAAATCTCGTTCAATTTCAATGATTTTATATTCTATCGATGCAGAATAAAGAATATAACAAGAATATAACGTTTTTACTATGTTTAAATACGCGTTTTCATATGATAATTGTCGAAAAACGTAATCGACATACGCGAATTTCGGTATATGCGAAGATAAAATCGTGAAATGTTTAATAATACTTGTGCCACAGTTAGAAAAATGTTACCAATCGATTCAGAACATTGCATTTCATAAGATCAAACATCTATTTTATATTGGAATCAAAGTTTTTAACATTCTTTCATATCGTATATACGATTTTTCGCTCATATACGCGTATCGTCGAAAAACGAAAACTTGAAATCTCGTTCAATTTCAATGATTTTATATTCTATCGATGCAGAATAAAGAATATAACAAGAATATAACGTTTTTACTATGTTTAAATACGCGTTTTCATATGATAATTGTCGAAAAACGTAATCGACATACGCGAATTTCGGTATATGCGAAGATAAAATCGTGAAATCTTTAATAATACTTGTGCCACAGTTAGAAAAATGTTACCAATCGATTCAGAACATTGCATTTCATAAGATCAAACATCTATTTTATATTGGAATCAAAGTTTTTAACATTCTTTCATATCGTATATACGATTTTTCGCTCATATACGCGTATCGTCGAAAAACGAAAACTTGAAATCTCGTTCAATTTCAATGATTTTATATTCTATCGATGCAGAATAAAGAATATAACAAGAATATAACGTTTTTACTATGTTTAAATACGCGTTTTCATATGATAATTGTCGAAAAACGTAATCGACATACGCGAATTTCGGTATATGCGAAGATAAAATCGTGAAATCTTTAATAATACTTGTGCCACAGTTAGAAAAATGTTACCAATCGATTCAGAACATTGCATTTCATAAGATCAAACATCTATTTTATATTGGAATCAAAGTTTTTAACATTCTTTCATATCGTATATACGATTTTTCGCTCATATACGCGTATCGTCGAAAAACGAAAACTTGAAATCTCGTTCAATTTCAATGATTTTATATTCTATCGATGCAGAATAAAGAATATAACAAGAATATAACGTTTTTACTATGTTTAAATACGCGTTTTCATATGATAATTGTCGAAAAACGTAATCGACATACGCGAATTTCGGTATATGCGAAGATAAAATCGTGAAATCTTTAATAATACTTGTGCCACAGTTAGAAAAATGTTACCAATCGATTCAGAACATTGCATTTCATAAGATCAAACATCTATTTTATATTGGAATCAAAGTTTTTAACATTCTTTCATATCGTATATACGATTTTTCGCTCATATACGCGTATCGTCGAAAAACGAAAACTTGAAATCTCGTTCAATTTCAATGATTTTATATTCTATCGATGCAGAATAAAGAATATAACAAGAATATAACGTTTTTACTATGTTTAAATACGCGTTTTCATATGATAATTGTCGAAAAACGTAATCGACATACGCGAATTTCGGTATATGCGAAGATAAAATCGTGAAATCTTTAATAATACTTGTGCCACAGTTAGAAAAATGTTACCAATCGATTCAGAACATTGCATTTCATAAGATCAAACATCTATTTTATATTGGAATCAAAGTTTTTAACATTCTTTCATATCGTATATACGATTTTTCGCTCATATACGCGTATCGTCGAAAAACGAAAACTTGAAATCTCGTTCAATTTCAATGATTTTATATTCTATCGATGCAGAATAAAGAATATAACAAGAATATAACGTTTTTACTATGTTTAAATACGCGTTTTCATATGATAATTGTCGAAAAACGTAATCGACATACGCGAATTTCGGTATATGCGAAGATAAAATCGTGAAATCTTTAATAATACTTGTGCCACAGTTAGACAAATGTTACCAATCGATTCAGAACATTGCATTTCATAAGATCAAACATCTATTTTATATTGGAATCAAAGTTTTTAACTTTCTTTCATATCGTATATACGATTTTTCGCTCATATACGCGTATCGTCGAAAAACGAAAACTTGAAATCTCGTTCAATTTCAATGATTTTATATTCTATCGATGCAGAATAAAGAATATAACAAGAATATAACGTTTTTACTATGTTTAAATACGCGTTTTCATATGATAATTGTCGAAAAACGTAATCGACATACGCGAATTTCGGTATATGCGAAGATAAAATCGTGAAATCTTTAATAATACTTGTGCCACAGTTAGAAAAATGTTACCAATCGATTCAGAACATTGCATTTCATAAGATCAAACATCTATTTTATATTGGAATCAAAGTTTTTAACATTCTTTCATATCGTATATACGATTTTTCGCTCATATACGCGTATCGTCGAAAAACGAAAACTTGAAATCTCGTTCAATTTCAATGATTTTATATTCTATCGATGCAGAATAAAGAATATAACAAGAATATAACGTTTTTACTATGTTTAAATACGCGTTTTCATATGATAATTGTCGAAAAACGTAATCGACATACGCGAATTTCGGTATATGCGAAGATAAAATCGTGAAATCTTTAATAATACTTGTGCCACAGTTAGAAAAATGTTACCAATCGATTCAGAACATTGCATTTCATAAGATCAAACATCTATTTTATATTGGATTCAAAGTTTTTAACATTCTTTCATATCGTATATACGATTTTTCGCTCATATACGCGTATCGTCGAAAAACGAAAACTTGAAATCTCGTTCAATTTCAATGATTTTATATTCTATCGATGCAGAATAAAGAATATAACAAGAATATAACGTTTTTACTATGTTTAAATACGCGTTTTCATATGATAATTGTCGAAAAACGTAATCGACATACGCGAATTTCGGTATATGCGAAGATAAAATCGTGAAATCTTTAATAATACTTGTGCCACAGTTAGAAAAATGTTACCAATCGATTCAGAACATTGCATTTCATAAGATCAAACATCTATTTTATATTGGAATCAAAGTTTTTAACATTCTTTCATATCGTATATACGATTTTTCGCTAATATACGCGTATCGTCGAAAAACGAAAACTTGAAATCTCGTTCAATTTCAATGATTTTATATTTAATAGATGCAGAATAAAGAATATAACAAGAATATAACGTTTTTTACTATGTTTAAATACGCGTTTTTCATATGATAAATTGTCGAAAAACGTAATCGACATACGCGAAATTTCGGTATATGCGAAGATAAAATCGTGAAATCTTTAATAATACTTGTGCCACAGTTAGAAAAATGTTACCAATCGATTCAGAACATTGGCATTTCATAAGATCAAACATCTATTTTATATTGGAATCAAAGTTTTTAACATTCTTTCATATCGTATATACGATTTTTCGCTCATATACGCGTATCGTCGAAAAACGAAAACTTGAAATCTCGTTCAAATTTCAATGATTTTATATTCTATCGAAGCAGAATAAAGAATATAACAAGAATATAACGTTTTTTACTATGTTTAAAATTCGCGTTTTCATATGATAATTGTCGAAAAACGTAATCGACATACGCGAATTTCGGTATAATGCGAAGATAAAATCGTGAAATCTTTAATAATACTTGTGCCACAGTTAGAAAAATGTTACCAATCGATTCAGAACATTGCATTTCATAAGATCAAACATCTATTTTATATTGGAATCAAAGTTTTTAACATTCTTTCATATCGTATATACGATTTTTCGCTAATATACGCGTATCGTCGAAAAACGAAAACTTGAAATCTCGTTCAATTTCATTGATTTATATTTCTATCGATGCAGAATAAAGAATATAACAAGAATATAACGTTTTTTACTATGTTTAAAATACGCGTTTTCATATATTAAATTGTCGAAAAACGTAATCGACATACGCGAATTTCGGTATATGCGAAGATAAAATCGTGAAATCTTTAATAATACTTGTGCCACAGTTAGAAAAATGTTACCAATCGATTCAGAACATTGCATTTCATAAGATCAAACATCTATTTTATATTGGAATCAAAGTTTTTAACATTCTTTCATATCGTATATACGATTTTTCGCTCATATACGCGTATCGTCGAAAAACGAAAACTTGAAATCCTGTTTCAAATTTCAATGATTTTATATTCTATCGATGCAGAATAAAGAATATAACAAGAATATAACGTTTTTTACTATGTTTAAATACGCGTTTTCATATGATAATTGTCGAAAAAACGTAATCGACATACGCGAATTTCGGTATATGCGAAGATAAAATCGTGAAATCTTTAATAATACTTGTGCCACAGTTAGAAAAATGTTACCAATCGATTCAGAACATTGCATTTCATAAGATCAAACATCTATTTTATATTGGAATCAAAGTTTTTTAACATTCTTTCATATCGTATATACGATTTTTTCGCTCATATACGCGTATCGTCGAAAAACGAAAACTTGAAAATCTCGTTCAATTTCAATGATTTTTATATTCTATCGATGCAGAATAAAGAATATAACAAGAATATAACGTTTTTACTATGTTTAAATACGCGTTTTCATATGATAATTGTCGAAAAACGTAATCGACATACGCGAATTTCGGTATATGCGAAGATAAAATCGTGAAATCTTTAATAATACTTGTGCCACAGTTAGAAAAATGTTACCAATCGATTCAGAACATTGCATTTCATAAGATCAAACATCTATTTTATATTGGAATCAAAGTTTTTAACATTCTTTCATATCGTATATACGATTTTTCGCTCATATACGCGTATCGTCGAAAAACGAAAACTTGAAATCTCGTTCAATTTCAATGATTTTATATTCTATCGATGCAGAATAAAGAATATAACAAGAATATAACGTTTTTACTATGTTTTAAATACGCGTTTTCATATGATAATTGTCGAAAAACGTAATCGACATACGCGAATTTCGGTATATGCGAAGATAAAATCGTGAAATCTTTAATAATACTTGTGCCACAGTTAGAAAAAATGTTACCAATCGATTCAGAACATTGCATTTCATAAGATCAAACATCTATTTATATTGGATTCAAAGTTTTTTAACATTCTTTCATATCGTATATACGATTTTTCGCTCATATACGCGTATCGTCGAAAAACGAAAACTTGAAATCTCGTTCAATTTCAATGGATTTATATTCTATCGATGCAGAATAAAGAATATAACAAGAATATAACGTTTTAACTATGTTTAAATACGCGTTTTCATATGATAATTGTCGAAAAACGTAATCGACATACGCGAATTTCGGTATATGCGAAGATAAAATCGGAAATCTTTAATAATACTTGTGCCACAGTTAGAAAAATGTTACCAATCGATTCAGAACATTGCATTTCATAAGATCAAACATCTATTTTATATTGGAATCAAAGTTTTTAACATTCTTTCATATCGTATATACGATTTTTCGCTAATATACGCGTATCGTCGAAAAACGAAAACTTGAAATCTCGTTCAATTTCAATGATTTTATATTCTATCGATTGGAGAATAAAGAATATAAACAAGAATATAACGTTTTTTACTATGTTTAAAATACGCGTTTTCATATGATAATTGTCGAAAAACGTAATCGACATACGCGAATTTCGGTATATGCGAAGATAAAATCGTGAAATCTTTAATAATACTTGTGCCACAGTTAGAAAAATGTTACCTAATCGATTCAGAACATTGCATTTCATAAGATCAAACATCTATTTTATATTGGAATCAAAGTATTTAACATTCTTTCATATCGTATATACGATTTTTTCGCTCATATACGCGTATCGTCGAAAAACGAAAACTTGAAATACTAGTTCAATTCAATGATTTTATATTCTATCGATGCAGAATAAAGAATATAACAAGAATATAACGTTTTTACTATGTTTAAATACGCGTTTTCATATGATAATTGTCGAAAAAACGTAATCGACATACGCGAATTTCGGTATATGCGAAGATAAAATCGTGAAATCTTTAATAATACTTGTGCCACAGTTAGAAAAATGTTTACCAATCTATTCAGAACATTGCATTTCATAAGATCAAAACATCTATTTTATATTGGAATCAAAGTTTTTAACATTCTTTCATATCGTATATACGATTTTTCGCTAATATACGCGTATCGTCGAAAAACGAAAACTTGAAATCTCGTTCAATTTCAATGATTTTATATTCTATCGATGCAGAATAAAGAATATAACAAGAATAATAAACGTTTTTACTATGTTTTAAATACGCGTTTTCATATGATAATTGTCGAAAAACGTAATCGACATACGCGAATTTCGGTATATGCGAAGATAAAATCGTGAAATACTTTAATAATACTTGTGCTTCAGTTAGAAAAATGTTACCAATCGATTCAGAACATTGCATTTCATAAGATAAAACATCTATTTTATATTGGAATCAAAGTTTTTAACATTCTTTCATATCGTATATACGATTTTTTCGCTCATATACGCGTATCGTCGAAAACGAAAACTTGAAATCTCGTTCAATTTCAATGATTTTATATTCTATCGATGCAGAATAAAGAATATAACAAGAATATAACGTTTTTACTATGTTTAAATACGCGTTTTCATATGATAATTGTCGAAAAAACGTAATCGACATACGCGAATTTCGGTATATGCGAAGATAAAATCGTGAAATGTTTAATAATACTTGTGCCACAGTTAGAAAAATGTTACCAATCGATTCAGAACATTGCAATTTCATAAGATCAAACATCTATTTTATATTGGAATCAAAGTTTTTAACATTCTTTCATATCGTATATACGATTTTTTCGCTCATATACGCGTATCGTCGAAAACGAAAACTTGAAATCTCGTTCAATTTCAATGATTTTATATTCTATCGATGCAGAATAAAGAATATAACAAGAATATAACGTTTTTACTATGTTTAAATACGCGTTTTTCATATGATAATTGTCGAAAAACGTAATCGACATACGCGAATTTCGGTATATGCGAAGATAAAATCGTGAAATCTTTAATAATACTTGTGCCACAGTTAGAAAAATGTTACCAATCGATTCAGAACATTGCATTTCCATAAGATCAAACAT
>NW_025813651.1:0-34064 GCF_910589235.1 Vespa crabro
ATGAAAGAATGTTAAAAACTTTGATTCCAATATAAAATAGATGTTTGATCTTATGAAATGCAATGTTCTGAATCGATTGGTAACATTTTTCTAACTGTGGCACAAGTATTATTAAAGATTTCACGATTTTATCTTCGCATATACCGAAATTCGCGTATGTCGATTACGTTTTTCGACAATTATCATATGAAAACGCGTATTTAAACATAGTAAAAAACGTTATATTCTTGTTATATTCTTTATTCTGCATCGATAGAATATAAAATCATTGAAATTGAACGAGATTTCAAGTTTTCGTTTTTCGACGATACGCGTATATGAGCGAAAAATCGTATATACGATATGAAAGAATGTTAAAAACTTTGATTCCAATATAAAATAGATGTTTGATCTTATGAAATGCAATGTTCTGAATCGATTGGTAACATTTTTCTAACTGTGGCACAAGTATTATTAAAGATTTCACGATTTTATCTTCGCATATACCGAAATTCGCGTATGTCGATTACGTTTTTCGACAATTATCATATGAAAACGCGTATTTAAACATAGTAAAAACGTTATATTCTTGTTATATTCTTTATTCTGCATCGATAGAATATAAAATCATTGAAATTGAACGAGATTTCAAGTATTCGTTTTTCGACGATACGCGTATATGAGCGAAAAATCGTATATACGATATGAAAGAATGTTAAAAACTTTGATTCCAATATAAAATAGATGTTTGATCTTATGAAATGCAATGTTCTGAATCGATTGGTAACATTTTTCTAACTGTGGCACAAGTATTATTAAAGATTTCACGATTTTATCTTCGCATATACCGAAATTCGCGTATGTCGATTACGTTTTTCGACAATTATCATATGAAAACGCGTATTTAAACATAGTAAAAACGTTATATTCTTGTTATATTCTTTATTCTGCATCGATAGAATATAAAATCATTGAAATTGAACGAGATTTCAAGTTTTCGTTTTTCGACTATACGCGTATATGAGCGAAAAATCGTATATACGATATGAAAGAATGTTAAAAACTTTGATTCCAATATAAAATAGATGTTTGATCTTATGAAATGCAATGTTCTGAATCGATTGGTAACATTTTTCTAACTGTGGCACAAGTATTATTAAAGATTTCACGATTTTATCTTCGCATATACCGAAATTCGCGTATGTCGATTACGTTTTTTCGACAATTATCATATGAAAACGCGTATTTAAACATAGTAAAAAACGTTATATTCTTGTTATATTCTTTATTCTGCATCGATAGAATATAAAATCATTGAAATTGAACGAGATTTCAAGTTTTCGTTTTTCGACGATACGCGTATATGAGCGAAAAATCGTATATACGATATGAAAGAATGTTAAAAACTTTGATTCCAATATAAAATAGATGTTTGATCTTATGAAATGCAATGTTCTGAATCGATTGGTAACATTTTTCTAACCGTGGCACAAGTATTATTAAAGATTTCACGATTTTATCTTCGCATATACCGAAATTCGCGTATGTCGATTACGTTTTTCGACAATTATCATATGAAAAACGCGTATTTAAACATAGTAAAAACGTTATATTCTTGTTATATTCTTTATTCTGCATCGATAGAATATAAAATCATTGAAATTGAACGAGATTTCAAGTTTTCGTTTTTCGACGATACGCGTATATGAGCGAAAAATCGTATATACGATATGAAAGAATGTTAAAAACTTTGATTCCAATATAAAATAGATGTTTGATCTTATGAAATGCAATGTTCTGAATCGATTGGTAACATTTTTCTAACTGTGGCACAAGTATTATTAAAGATTTCACGATTTTATCTTCGCATATACCGAAATTCGCGTATGTCGATTACGTTTTTCGACAATTATCATATGAAAACGCGTATTTAAACATAGTAAAAACGTTATATTCTTGTTATATTCTTTATTCTGCATCGATAGAATATAAAATCATTGAAATTGAACGAGATTTCAAGTTTTCGTTTTTCGACTATACGCGTATATGAGCGAAAAATCGTATATACGATATGAAAGAATGTTAAAAACTTTGATTCCAATATAAAATAGATGTTTGATCTTATGAAATGCAATGTTCTGAATCGATTGGTAACATTTTTCTAACTGTGGCACAAGTATTATTAAAGATTTCACGATTTTATCTTCGCATATACCGAAATTCGCGTATGTCGATTACGTTTTTCGACAATTATCATATGAAAACGCGTATTTAAACATAGTAAAAAACGTTATATTCTTGTTATATTCTTTATTCTGCATCGATAGAATATAAAATCATTGAAATTGAACGAGATTTCAAGTTTTCGTTTTTCGACGATACGCGTATATGAGCGAAAAATCGTATATACGATATTGAAAGAATGTTAAAAACTTTGATTCCAATATAAAATAGATGTTTGATCTTATGAAATGCAATGTTCTGAATCGATTGGTAACATTTTTCTAACTGTGGCACAAGTATTATTAAAGATTTCACGATTTTATCTTCGCATATACCGAAATTCGCGTATGTCGATTACGTTTTTCGACAATTATCATATGAAAACGCGTATTTAAACATAGCAAAAACGTTATATTCTTGTTATATTCTTTATTCTGCATCGATAGAATATAAAATCATTGAAATTGAACGAGATTTCAAGTTTTCGTTTTTCGACGATACGCGTATATGAGCGAAAAAATCGTATATACGATATGAAAGAATGTTAAAAACTTTGATTCCAATATAAAATAGATGTTTGATCTTATGAAATGCAATGTTCTGAATCGATTGGTAACATTTTTCTAACTGTGGCACAAGTATTATTAAAGATTTCACGATTTTATCTTCGCATATACCGAAATTCGCGTATGTCGATTACGTTTTTCGACAATTATCATATGAAAACGCGTATTTAAACATAGTAAAAACGTTATATTCTTGTTATATTCTTTATTCTGCATCGATAGAATATAAAATCATTGAAATTGAACGAGATTTCAAGTTTTCGTTTTTCGACGATACGCGTATATGAGCGAAAAAATCGTATATACGATATGAAAGAATGTTAAAAACTTTGATTCCAATATAAAATAGATGTTTGATCTTATGAAATGCAATGTTCTGAATCGATTGGTAACATTTTTCTAACTGTGGCACAAGTATTATTAAAGATTTCACGATTTTTATCTTCGCATATACCGAAATTCGCGTATGTCGATTACGTTTTTCGACAATTATCATATGAAAACGCGTATTTAAACATAGTAAAAAACGTTATATTCTTGTTATATTCTTTATTCTGCATCGATAGAATATAAAATCATTGAAATTGAACGAGATTTCAAGTTTTCGTTTTTCGACGATACGCGTATATGAGCGAAAAATCGTATATACGATATGAAAGAATGTTAAAAACTTTGATTCCAATATAAAATAGATGTTTGATCTTATGAAATGCAATGTTCTGAATCGATTGGTAACATTTTTAAAACTGTGGCACAAGTATTATTAAAGATTTCACGATTTTATCTTCGCATATACCGAAATTCGCGTATGTCGATTACGTTTTTCGACAATTATCATATGAAAACGCGTATTTAAACATAGTAAAAACGTTATATTCTTGTTATATTCTTTATTCTGCATCGATAGAATATAAAATCATTGAAATTGAACGAGATTTCAAGTTTTCGTTTTTCGACGATACGCGTATATGAGCGAAAAATCGTATATACGATATGAAAGAATGTTAAAAACTTTGATTCCAATATAAAATAGATGTTTGATCTTATGAAATGCAATGTTCTGAATCGATTGGTAACATTTTTATAACTGTGGCACAAGTATTATTAAAGATTTCACGATTTTATCTTCGCATATACAGAAATTCGCGTATGTCGATCACGTTTTTCGACAATTATCATATGAAAAACGCGTATTTAAACATAGTAAAAACGTTATATTCTTGTTATATTCTTTATTCTGCATCGATAGAATATAAAATCATTGAAATTGAACAAGATTTCAAGTTTTCGTTTTTCGACGATACGCGTATATGAGCGAAAAATCGTATATTACGATATGAAAGAATGTTAAAAACTTTGATTCCAATATAAAATAGATGTTTGATCTTATGAAATGCAATGTTCTGAATCGATTGGTAACATTTTTCTAACTGTGGCACAAGTATTATTAAAGATTTCACGATTTTATCTTCGCATATACCGAAATTCGCGTATGTCGATTACGTTTTTTCGACAATTATCATATGAAAACGCGTATTTAAACATAGTAAAAAACGTTATATTCTTGTTATATTCTTTATTCTGCATCGATAGAATATAAAATCATTGAAATTGAACGAGATTTCAAGTTTTCGTTTTTCGACGATACGCGTATATGAGCGAAAAATCGTATATACGATATGAAAGAATGTTAAAAACTTTGATTCCAATATAAAATAGATGTTTGATCTTATGAAATGCAATGTTCTGAATCGATTGGTAACATTTTTCTAACTGTGGCACAAGTATTATTAAAGATTTCACGATTTTATCTTCGCATATACCGAAATTCGCGTATGTCGATTACGTTTTTCGACAATTATCATATGAAAACGCGTATTTAAACATAGCAAAAACGTTATATTCTTGTTATATTCTTTATTCTGCATCGATAGAATATAAAATCATTGAAATTGAACGAGATTTCAAGTTTTCGTTTTTCGACGATACGCGTATATGAGCGAAAAATCGTATATACGATATGAAAGAATGTTAAAAACTTTGATTCCAATATAAAATAGATGTTTGATCTTATGAAATGCAATGTTCTGAATCGATTGGTAACATTTTTCTAACTGTGGCACAAGTATTATTAAAGATTTCACGATTTTATCTTCGCATATACCGAAATTCGCGTATGTCGATTACGTTTTTCGACAATTATCATATGAAAACGCGTATTTAAACATAGTAAAAAACGTTATATTCTTGTTATATTCTTTATTCTGCATCGATAGAATATAAAATCATTGAAATTGAACGAGATTTCAAGTTTTCGTTTTTCGACGATACGCGTATATGAGCGAAAAATCGTATATACGATATGAAAGAATGTTAAAAAACTTTGATTCCAATATAAAATAGATGTTTGATCTTATGAAATGCAATGTTCTGAATCGATTGGTAACATTTTTCTAACTGTGGCACAAGTATTATTAAAGATTTCACGATTTTATCTTCGCATATACCGAAATTCGCGTATGTCGATTACGTTTTTCGACAATTATCATATGAAAACGCGTATTTAAACATAGTAAAAAACGTTATATTCTTGTTATATTCTTTATTCTGCATCGATAGAATATAAAATCATTGAAATTGAACGAGATTTCAAGTTTTCGTTTTTCGACGATACGCGTATATGAGCGAAAAATCGTATATACGATATGAAAGAATGTTAAAAACTTTGATTCCAATATAAAATAGATGTTTGATCTTATGAAATGCAATGTTCTGAATCGATTGGTAACATTTTTAAAACTGTGGCACAAGTATTATTAAAGATTTCACGATTTTATCTTCGCATATACCGAAATTCGCGTATGTCGATTACGTTTTTCGACAATTATCATATGAAAACGCGTATTTAAACATAGTAAAAACGTTATATTCTTGTTATATTCTTTATTCTGCATCGATAGAATATAAAATCATTGAAATTGAACGAGATTTCAAGTTTTCGTTTTTCGACGATACGCGTATATGAGCGAAAAATCGTATATACGATATGAAAGAATGTTAAAAACTTTGATTCCAATATAAAATAGATGTTTGATCTTATGAAATGCAATGTTCTGAATCGATTGGTAACATTTTTCTAACTGTGGCACAAGTATTATTAAAGATTTCACGATTTTATCTTCGCATATACCGAAATTCGCGTATGTCGATTACGTTTTTCGACAATTATCATATGAAAACGCGTATTTAAACATAGTAAAAACGTTATATTCTTGTTATATTCTTTATTCTGCATCGATAGAATATAAAATCATTGAAATTGAACGAGATTTCAAGTTTTCGTTTTTCGACGATACGCGTATATGAGCGAAAAATCGTATATACGATATGAAAGAATGTTAAAAACTTTGATTCCAATATAAAATAGATGTTTGATCTTATGAAATGCAATGTTCTGAATCGATTGGTAACATTTTTCTAACTGTGGCACAAGTATTATTAAAGATTTCACGATTTTATCTTCGCATATACCGAAATTCGCGTATGTCGATTACGTTTTTCGACAATTATCATATGAAAACGCGTATTTAAACATAGTAAAAACGTTATATTCTTGTTATATTCTTTATTCTGCATCGATAGAATATAAAATCATTGAAATTGAACGAGATTTCAAGTTTTCGCTATCGACGATACGCGTATATGAGCGAAAAATCGTATATACGATATGAAAGAATGTTAAAAACTTTGATTCCAATATAAAATAGATGTTTGATCTTATGAAATGCAATGTTCTGAATCGATTGGTAACATTTTTATAACTGTGGCACAAGTATTATTAAAGATTTCACGATTTTATCTTCGCATATACCGAAATTCGCGTATGTCGATTACGTTTTTCGACAATTATCATATGAAAACGCGTATTTAAACATAGTAAAAACGTTATATTCTTGTTATATTCTTTATTCTGCATCGATAGAATATAAAATCATTGAAATTGAACAAGATTTCAAGTTTTCGTTTTTCGACGATACGCGTATATGAGCGAAAAATCGTATATACGATATGAAAGAATGTTAAAAACTTTGATTCCAATATAAAATAGATGTTTGATCTTATGAAATGCAATGTTCTGAATCGATTGGTAACATTTTTCTAACTGTGGCACAAGTATTATTAAAGATTTCACGATTTTATCTTCGCATATACCGAAATTCGCGTATGTCGATTACGTTTTTCGACAATTATCATATGAAAACGCGTATTTAAACATAGTAAAAACGTTATATTCTTGTTATATTCTTTATTCTGCATCGATAGAATATAAAATCATTGAAATTGAACGAGATTTCAAGTTTTCGTTTTTCGACGATACGCGTATATGAGCGAAAAATCGTATATACGATATGAAAGAATGTTAAAAACTTTGATTCCAATATAAAATAGATGTTTGATCTTATGAAATGCAATGTTCTGAATCGATTGGTAACATTTTTCTAACTGTGGCACAAGTATTATTAAAGATTTCACGATTTTATCTTCGCATATACCGAAATTCGCGTATGTCGATTACGTTTTTCGACAATTATCATATGAAAACGCGTATTTAAACATAGTAAAAACGTTATATTCTTGTTATATTCTTTATTCTGCATCGATAGAATATAAAATCATTGAAATTGAACGAGATTTCAAGTTTTCGTTTTTCGACGATACGCGTATATGAGCGAAAAATCGTATATACGATATGAAAGAATGTTAAAAACTTTGATTCCAATATAAAATAGATGTTTGATCTTATGAAATGCAATGTTCTGAATCGATTGGTAACATTTTTCTAACTGTGGCACAAGTATTATTAAAGATTTCACGATTTTATCTTCGCATATACCGAAATTCGCGTATGTCGATTACGTTTTTCGACAATTATCATATGAAAACGCGTATTTAAACATAGTAAAAACGTTATATTCTTGTTATATTCTTTATTCTGCATCGATAGAATATAAAATCATTGAAATTGAACGAGATTTGAAGTTTTCGTTTTTCGACGATACGCGTATATGAGCGAAAAATCGTATATACGATATGAAAGAATGTTAAAAACTTTGATTCCAATATAAAATAGATGTTTGATCTTATGAAATGCAATGTTCTGAATCGATTGGTAACATTTTTCTAACTGTGGCACAAGTATTATTAAAGATTTCACGATTTTATCTTCGCATAAACCGAAATTCGCGTATGTCGATTACGTTTTTCGACAATTATCATATGAAAACGCGTATTTAAACATAGTAAAAACGTTATATTCTTGTTATATTCTTTATTCTGCATCGATAGAATATAAAATCATTGAAATTGAACGAGATTTCAAGTTTTCGTTTTTCGACGATACGCGTATATGAGCGAAAAATCGTATATACGATATGAAAGAATGTTAAAAACTTTGATTCCAATATAAAATAGATGTTTGATCTTATGAAATGCAATGTTCTGAATCGATTGGTAACATTTTTCTAACTGTGGCACAAGTATTATTAAAGATTTCACGATTTTATCTTCGCATATACCGAAATTCGCGTATGTCGATTACGTTTTTCGACAATTATCATATGAAAACGCGTATTTAAACATAGTAAAAACGTTATATTCTTGTTATATTCTTTATTCTGCATCGATAGAATATAAAATCAATGAAATTGAACGAGATTTCAAGTTTTCGTTTTTCGACGATACGCGTATATGAGCGAAAAATCGTATATACGATATGAAAGAATGTTAAAAACTTTGATTCCAATATAAAATAGATGTTTGATCTTATGAAATGCAATGTTCTGAATCGATTGGTAACATTTTTCTAACTGTGGCACAAGTATTATTAAAGATTTCACGATTTTATCTTCGCATATACCGAAATTCGCGTATGTCGATTACGTTTTTCGACAATTATCATATGAAAACGCGTATTTAAACATAGTAAAAACGTTATATTCTTGTTATATTCTTTAATCTGCATCGATAGAATATAAAATCATTGAAATTGAACGAGATTTCAAGTTTTCGTTTTTCGACTATACGCGTATATGAGCGAAAAATCGTATATACGATATGAAAGAATGTTAAAAACTTTGATTCCAATATAAAATAGATGTTTGATCTTATGAAATGCAATGTTCTGAATCGATTGGTAACATTTTTCTAACTGTGGCACAAGTATTATTAAAGATTTCACGATTTTATCTTCGCATATACCGAAATTCGCGTATGTCGATTACGTTTTTTCGACAATTATCATATGAAAACGCGTATTTAAACATAGTAAAAACGTTATATTCTTGTTATATTCTTTATTCTGCATCGATAGAATATAAAATCATTGAAATTGAACGAGATTTCAAGTTTTCGTTTTTCGACGATACGCGTATATGAGCGAAAAATCGTATATACGATATGAAAGAATGTTAAAAACTTTGATTCCAATATAAAATAGATGTTTGATCTTATGAAATGCAATGTTCTGAATCGATTGGTAACATTTTTCTAACTGTGGCACAAGTATTATTAAAGATTTCACGATTTTATCTTCGCATATACCGAAATTCGCGTATGTCGATTACGTTTTTCGACAATTATCATATGAAAACGCGTATTTAAACATAGCAAAAACGTTATATTCTTGTTATATTCTTTATTCTGCATCGATAGAATATAAAATCATTGAAATTGAACGAGATTTCAAGTTTTCGTTTTTCGACGATACGCGTATATGAGCGAAAAATCGTATATACGATATGAAAGAATGTTAAAAACTTTGATTCCAATATAAAATAGATGTTTGATCTTATGAAATGCAATGTTCTGAATCGATTGGTAACATTTTTCTAACTGTGGCACAAGTATTATTAAAGATTTCACGATTTTATCTTCGCATATACCGAAATTCGCGTAAGTCGATTACGTTTTTCGACAATTATCATATGAAAACGCGTATTTAAACATAGTAAAAACGTTATATTCTTGTTATATTCTTTATTCTGCATCGATAGAATATAAAATCATTGAAATTGAACGAGATTTCAAGTTTTCGTTTTTCGACGATACGCGTATATGAGCGAAGAATCGTATATACGATATGAAAGAATGTTAAAAACTTTGATTCCAATATAAAATAGATGTTTGATCTTATGAAATGCAATGTTCTGAATCGATTGGTAACATTTTTCTAACTGTGGCACAAGTATTATTAAAGATTTCACGATTTTATCTTCGCATATACCGAAATTCGCGTATGTCGATTACGTTTTTCGACAATTATCATATGAAAACGCGTATTTAAACATAGTAAAAACGTTATATTCTTGTTATATTCTTTATTCTGCATCGATAGAATATAAAATCATTGAAATTGAACGAGATTTCAAGTTTTCGTTTTTCGACGATACGCGTATATGAGCGAAAAATCGTATATACGATATGAAAGAATGTTAAAAACTTTGATTCCAATATAAAATAGATGTTTGATCTTATGAAATGCAATGTTCTGAATCGATTGGTAACATTTTTCTAACTGTGGCACAAGTATTATTAAAGATTTCACGATTTTATCTTCGCATATACCGAAATTCGCGTATGTCGATTACGTTTTTCGACAATTATCATATGAAAACGCGTATTTAAACATAGTAAAAACGTTATATTCTTGTTATATTCTTTATTCTGCATCGATAGAATATAAAATCATTGAAATTGAACGAGATTTCAAGTTTTCGTTTTTCGACGATACGCGTATATGAGCGAAAAATCGTATATACGATATGAAAGAATGTTAAAAACTTTGATTCCAATATAAAATAGATGTTTGATCTTATGAAATGCAATGTTCTGAATCGATTGGTAACATTTTTCTAACTGTGGCACAAGTATTATTAAAGATTTCACGATTTTATCTTCGCATATACCGAAATTCGCGTATGTCGATTACGTTTTTCGACAATTATCATATGAAAACGCGAATTTAAACATAGTAAAAACGTTATATTCTTGTTATATTCTTTATTCTGCATCGATAGAATATAAAATCATTGAAATTGAACGAGATTTCAAGTTTTCGTTTTTCGACGATACGCGTATATGAGCGAAAAATCGTATATACGATATGAAAGAATGTTAAAAACTTTGATTCCAATATAAAATAGATGTTTGATCTTATGAAATGCAATGTTCTGAATCGATTGGTAACATTTTTCTAACTGTGGCACAAGTATTATTAAAGATTTCACGATTTTATCTTCGCATAAACCGAAATTCGCGTATGTCGATTACGTTTTTCGACAATTATCATATGAAAACGCGTATTTAAACATAGTAAAAACGTTATATTCTTGTTATATTCTTTATTCTGCATCGATAGAATATAAAATCAATGAAATTGAACGAGATTTCAAGTTTTCGTTTTTCGACGATACGCGTATATGAGCGAAAAATCGTATATACGATATGAAAGAATGTTAAAAACTTTGATTCCAATATAAAATAGATGTTTGATCTTATGAAATGCAATGTTCTGAATCGATTGGTAACATTTTTCTAACTGTGGCACAAGTATTATTAAAGATTTCACGATTTTATCTTCGCATATACCGAAATTCGCGTATGTCGATTACGTTTTTCGACAATTATCATATGAAAACGCGTATTTAAACATAGTAAAAACGTAATATTCTTGTTATATTCTTTATTCTGCATCGATAGAATATAAAATCATTGAAATTGAACGAGATTTCAAGTTTTCGTTTTTCGACGATACGCGTATATGAGCGAAAAATCGTATATACGATATGAAAGAATGTTAAAAACTTTGATTCCAATATAAAATAGATGTTTGATCTTATGAAATGCAATGTTCTGAATCGATTGGTAACATTTTTCTAACTGTGGCACAAGTATTATTAAAGATTTCACGATTTTATCTTCGCATATACCGAAATTCGCGTATGTCGATTACGTTTTTCGACAATTATCATATGAAAACGCGTATTTAAACATAGTAAAAACGTTATATTCTTGTTATATTCTTTATTCTGCATCGATAGAATATAAAATCATTGAAATTGAACGAGATTTCAAGTTTTCGTTTTTCGACGATACGCGTATATGAGCGAAAAATCGTATATACGATATGAAAGAATGTTAAAAACTTTGATTCCAATATAAAATAGATGTTTGATCTTATGAAATGCAATGTTCTGAATCGATTGGTAACATTTTTCTAACTGTGGCACAAGTATTATTAAAGATTTCACGATTTTATCTTCGCATATACCGAAATTCGCGTATGTCGATTACGTTTTTCGACAATTATCATATGAAAACGCGTATTTAAACATAGTAAAAACGTTATATTCTTGTTATATTCTTTATTCTGCATCGATAGAATATAAAATCATTGAAATTGAACGAGATTTCAAGTTTTCGTTTTTCGACGATACGCGTATATGAGCGAAAAATCGTATATACGATATGAAAGAATGTTAAAAACTTTGATTCCAATATAAAATAGATGTTTGATCTTATGAAATGCAATGTTCTGAATCGATTGGTAACATTTTTCTAACTGTGGCACAAGTATTATTAAAGATTTCACGATTTTATCTTCGCATATACCGAAATTCGCGTATGTCGATTACGTTTTTCGACAATTATCATATGAAAACGCGTATTTAAACATAGTAAAAACGTTATATTCTTGTTATATTCTTTATTCTGCATCGATAGAATATAAAATCATTGAAATTGAACGAGATTTCAAGTTTTCGTTTTTCGACGATACGCGTATATGAGCGAAAAATCGTATATACGATATGAAAGAATGTTAAAAACTTTGATTCCAATATAAAATAGATGTTTGATCTTATGAAATGCAATGTTCTGAATCGATTGGTAACATTTTTCTAACTGTGGCACAAGTATTATTAAAGATTTCACGATTTTATCTTCGCATATACCGAAATTCGCGTATGTCGATTACGTTTTTCGACAATTATCATATGAAAACGCGTATTTAAACATAGTAAAAACGTTATATTCTTGTTATATTCTTTATTCTCTATCGATAGAATATAAAATCATTGAAATTGAACGAGATTTCAAGTTTTCGTTTTTCGACGATACGCGTATATGAGCGAAAAATCGTATATACGATATGAAAGAATGTTAAAAACTTTGATTCCAATATAAAATAGATGTTTGATCTTATGAAATGCAATGTTCTGAATCGATTGGTAACATTTTTCTAACTGTGGCACAAGTATTATTAAAGATTTCACGATTTTATCTTCGCATATACCGAAATTCGCGTATGTCGATTACGTTTTTCGACAATTATCATATGAAAACGCGTATTTAAACATAGTAAAAACGTTATATTCTTGTTATATTCTTTATTCTGCATCGATAGAATATAAAATCATTGAAATTGAACGAGATTTCAAGTTTTCGTTTTTCGACGATACGCGTATATGAGCGAAAAATCGTATATACGATATGAAAGAATGTTAAAAACTTTGATTCCAATATAAAATAGATGTTTGATCTTATGAAATGCAATGTTCTGAATCGATTGGTAACATTTTTCTAACTGTGGCACAAGTATTATTAAAGATTTCACGATTTTATCTTCGCATATACCGAAATTCGCGTATGTCGATTACGTTTTTCGACAATTATCATATGAAAACGCGTATTTAAACATAGTAAAAACGTTATATTCTTGTTATATTCTTTATTCTGCATCGATAGAATATAAAATCATTGAAATTGAACGAGATTTCAAGTTTTCGTTTTTCGACGATACGCGTATATGAGCGAAAAATCGTATATACGATATGAAAGAATGTTAAAAACTTTGATTCCAATATAAAATAGATGTTTGATCTTATGAAATGCAATGTTCTGAATCGATTGGTAACATTTTTCTAACTGTGGCACAAGTATTATTAAAGATTTCACGATTTTATCTTCGCATATACCGAAATTCGCGTATGTCGATTACGTTTTTCGACAATTATCATATGAAAACGCGTATTTAAACATAGTAAAAACGTTATATTCTTGTTATATTCTTTATTCTGCATCGATAGAATATAAAATCATTGAAATTGAACGAGATTTCAAGTTTTCGTTTTTCGACGATACGCGTATATGAGCGAAAAATCGTATATACGATATGAAAGAATGTTAAAAACTTTGATTCCAATATAAAATAGATGTTTGATCTTATGAAATGCAATGTTCTGAATCGATTGGTAACATTTTTCTAACTGTGGCACAAGTATTATTAAAGATTTCACGATTTTATCTTCGCATATACCGAAATTCGCGTATGTCGATTACGTTTTTCGACAATTATCATATGAAAACGCGTATTTAAACATAGTAAAAACGTTATATTCTTGTTATATTCTTTATTCTGCATCGATAGAATATAAAATCATTGAAATTGAACGAGATTTCAAGTTTTCGTTTTTCGACGATACGCGTATATGAGCGAAAAATCGTATATACGATATGAAAGAATGTTAAAAACTTTGATTCCAATATAAAATAGATGTTTGATCTTATGAAATGCAATGTTCTGAATCGATTGGTAACATTTTTCTAACTGTGGCACAAGTATTATTAAAGATTTCACGATTTTATCTTCGCATATACCGAAATTCGCGTATGTCGATTACGTTTTTCGACAATTATCATATGAAAACGCGTATTTAAACATAGTAAAAACGTTATATTCTTGTTATATTCTTTATTCTGCATCGATAGAATATAAAATCATTGAAATTGAACGAGATTTCAAGTTTTCGTTTTTCGACGATACGCGTATATGAGCGAAAAATCGTATATACGATATGAAAGAATGTTAAAAACTTTGATTCCAATATAAAATAGATGTTTGATCTTATGAAATGCAATGTTCTGAATCGATTGGTAACATTTTTCTAACTGTGGCACAAGTATTATTAAAGATTTCACGATTTTATCTTCGCATATACCGAAATTCGCGTATGTCGATTACGTTTTTCGACAATTATCATATGAAAACGCGTATTTAAACAAAGTAAAAACGTTATATTCTTGTTATATTCTTTATTCTGCATCGATAGAATATAAAATCATTGAAATTGAACGAGATTTCAAGTTTTCGTTTTTCGACGATACGCGTATATGAGCGAAAAATCGTATATACGATATGAAAGAATGTTAAAAACTTTGATTCCAATATATAATAGATGTTTGATCTTATGAAATGCAATGTTCTGAATCGATTGGTAACATTTTTCTAACTGTGGCACAAGTATTATTAAAGATTTCACGATTTTATCTTCGCATATACCGAAATTCGCGTATGTCGATTACGTTTTTCGACAATTATCATATGAAAACTCGTATTTAAACATAGTAAAAACGTTATATTCTTGTTATGTTCTTTATTCTGTATCGATAGAATATAAAATCATTGAAATTGAACGAGATTTCAAGTTTTCGTTTTTCGACGATACGCGTATATGAGCGAAAAATCGTATATACGATATGAAAGAATGTTAAAAACTTTGATTCCAATATAAAATAGATGTTTGATCTTATGAAATGCAATGTTCTGAATCGATTGGTAACATTTTTCTAACTGTGGCACAAGTATTATTAAAGATTTCACGATTTTATCTTCGCATATACCGAAATTCGCGTATGTCGATTACGTTTTTCGACAATTATCATATGAAAACGCGTAATTAAACATAGTAAAAACGTTATATTCTTGTTATATTCTTAATTCTGCATCGATAGAATATAAAATCATTGAAATTGAACGAGATTTCAAGTTTTCGTTTTTCGACGATACGCGTATATGAGCGAAAAATCGTATATACGATATGAAAGAATGTTAAAAACTTTAATTCCAATATAAAATAGATGTTTGATCTTATGAAATGCAATGTTCTGAAACGATTGGTAACATTTTTCTAACTGTGGCACAAGTATTATTAAAGATTTCACGATTTTATCTTCGCATATACCGAAATTCGCGTATGTCGATTACGTTTTTCGACAATTATCATATGAAAACGCGTATTTAAACATAGTAAAAACGTTATATTCTTGTTATATTCTTTATTCTGCATCGATAGAATATGAAATCATTGAAATTGAACGAGATTTCAAGTTTTCGTTTTTCGACGATACGCGTATATGAGCGAAAAATCGTATATACGATATGAAAGAATGTTAAAAACTTTGATTCCAATATAAAATAGATGTTTGATCTTATGAAATGCAATGTTCTGAATCGATTGGTAACATTTTTCTAACTGTGGCACAAGTATTATTAAAGATTTCACGATTTTATCTTCGCATATACCGAAATTCGCGTATGTCGATTACGTTTTTCGACAATTATCATATGAAAACGCGTATTTAAACATAGTAAAAACGTTATATTCTTGTTATATTCTTTATTCTGCATCGATAGAATATAAAATCATTGAAATTGAACGAGATTTCAAGTTTTCGTTTTTCGACGATACGCGTATATGAGCGAAAAATCGTATATACGATATGAAAGAATGTTAAAAACTTTGATTCCAATATAAAATAGATGTTTGATCTTATGAAATGCAATGTTCTGAATCGATTGGTAACATTTTTCTAACTGTGGCACAAGTATTATTAAAGATTTCACGATTTTATCTTCGCATATACCGAAATTCGCGTATGTCGATTACGTTTTTCGACAATTATCATATGAAAACGCGTATTTAAACATAGTAAAAACGTTATATTCTTGTTATATTCTTTATTCTGCATCGATAGAATATAAAATCATTGAAATTGAACGAGATTTCAAGTTTTCGTTTTTCGACGATACGCGTATATGAGCGAAAAATCGTATATACGATATGAAAGAATGTTAAAAACTTTGATTCCAATATAAAATAGATGTTTGATCTTATGAAATGCAATGTTCTGAATCGATTGGTAACATTTTTCTAACTGTGGCACAAGTATTATTAAAGATTTCACGATTTTATCTTCGCATATACCGAAATTCGCGTATGTCGATTACGTTTTTCGACAATTATCATATGAAAACGCGTATTTAAACATAGTAAAAACGTTATATTCTTGTTATATTCTTTATTCTGCATCGATAGAATATAAAATCATTGAAATTGAACGAGATTTCAAGTTTTCGTTTTTCGACGATACGCGTATATGAGCGAAAAATCGTATATACGATATGAAAGAATGTTAAAAACTTTGATTCCAATATAAAATAGATGTTTGATCTTATGAAATGCAATGTTCTGAATCGATTGGTAACATTTTTCTAACTGTGGCACAAGTATTATTAAAGATTTCACGATTTTATCTTCGCATATACCGAAATTCGCGTATGTCGATTACGTTTTTCGACAATTATCATATGAAAACGCGTATTTAAACATAGTAAAAACGTTATATTCTTGTTATATTCTTTATTCTGCATCGATAGAATATAAAATCATTGAAATTGAACGAGATTTCAAGTTTTCGTTTTTCGACGATACGCGTATATGAGCGAAAAATCGTATATACGATATGAAAGAATGTTAAAAACTTTGATTCCAATATAAAATAGATGTTTGATCTTATGAAATGCAATGTTCTGAATCGATTGGTAACATTTTTCTAACTGTGGCACAAGTATTATTAAAGATTTCACGATTTTATCTTCGCATATACCGAAATTCGCGTATGTCGATTACGTTTTTCGACAATTATCATATGAAAACGCGTATTTAAACATAGTAAAAACGTTATATTCTTGTTATATTCTTTATTCTGCATCGATAGAATATAAAATCATTGAAATTGAACGAGATTTCAAGTTTTCGTTTTTCGACGATACGCGTATATGAGCGAAAAATCGTATATACGATATGAAAGAATGTTAAAAACTTTGATTCCAATATAAAATAGATGTTTGATCTTATGAAATGCAATGTTCTGAATCGATTGGTAACATTTTTCTAACTGTGGCACAAGTATTATTAAAGATTTCACGATTTTATCTTCGCATATACCGAAATTCGCGTATGTCGATTACGTTTTTCGACAATTATCATATGAAAACGCGTATTTAAACATAGTAAAAACGTTATATTCTTGTTATATTCTTTATTCTGCATCGATAGAATATAAAATCATTGAAATTGAACGAGATTTCAAGTTTTCGTTTTTCGACGATACGCGTATATGAGCGAAAAATCGTATATACGATATGAAAGAATGTTAAAAACTTTGATTCCAATATAAAATAGATGTTTGATCTTATGAAATGCAATGTTCTGAATCGATTGGTAACATTTTTCTAACTGTGGCACAAGTATTATTAAAGATTTCACGATTTTATCTTCGCATATACCGAAATTCGCGTATGTCGATTACGTTTTTCGACAATTATCATATGAAAACGCGTAATTAAACATAGTAAAAACGTTATATTCTTGTTATATTCTTAATTCTGCATCGATAGAATATAAAATCATTGAAATTGAACGAGATTTCAAGTTTTCGTTTTTCGACGATACGCGTATATGAGCGAAAAATCGTATATACGATATGAAAGAATGTTAAAAACTTTAATTCCAATATAAAATAGATGTTTGATCTTATGAAATGCAATGTTCTGAAACGATTGGTAACATTTTTCTAACTGTAGCACAAGTATTATTAAAGATTTCACGATTTTATCTTCGCATATTCTGAAATTCGCGTATGTCGATTACGTTTTTCGACAATTATCATATGAAAACGCGTATTTAAACATAGTAAAAACGTTATATTCTTGTTATATTCTTTATTCTGCATCGATAGAATATGAAATCATTGAAATTGAACGAGATTTCAAGTTTTCGTTTTTCGACGATACGCGTATATGAGCGAAAAATCGTATATACGATATGAAAGAATGTTAAAAACTTTGATTCCAATATAAAATAGATGTTTGATCTTATGAAATGCAATGTTCTGAATCGATTGGTAACATTTTTGTAACTGTGGCACAAGTATTATTAAAGATTTCACGATTTTATCTTCGCATATACCGAAATTCGCGTATGTCGATTACGTTTTTCGACAATTATCATATGAAAACGCGTATTTAAACATAGTAAAAACGTTATATTCTTGTTATATTCTTTATTCTGCATCGATAGAATATAAAATCATTGAAATTGAACGAGATTTCAAGTTTTCGTTTTTCGACGATACGCGTATATGAGCGAAAAATCGTATATACGATATGAAAGAATGTTAAAAACTTTAATTCCAATATAAAATAGATGTTTGATCTTATGAAATGCAATGTTCTGAAACGATTGGTAACATTTTTCTAACTGTAGCACAAGTATTATTAAAGATTTCACGATTTTATCTTCGCATATTCTGAAATTCGCGTATGTCGATTACGTTTTTCGACAATTATCATATGAAAACGCGTATTTAAACATAGTAAAAACGTTATATTCTTGTTATATTCTTTATTCTGCATCGATAGAATATAAAATCATTGAAATTGAACGAGATTTCAAGTTTTCGTTTTTCGACGATACGCGTATATGAGCGAAAAATCGTATATACGATATGAAAGAATGTTAAAAACTTTGATTCCAATATAAAATAGATGTTTGATCTTATGAAATGCAATGTTCTGAATCGATTGGTAACATTTTTCTAACTGTGGCACAAGTATTATTAAAGATTTCACGATTTTATCTTCGCATATACCGAAATTCGCGTATGTCGATTACGTTTTTCGACAATTATCATATGAAAACGCGTATTTAAACATAGTAAAAACGTTATATTCTTGTTATATTCTTTATTCTGCATCGATAGAATATGAAATCATTGAAATTGAACGAGATTTCAAGTTTTCGTTTTTCGACGATACGCGTATATGAGCGAAAAATCGTATATACGATATGAAAGAATGTTAAAAACTTTGATTCCAATATAAAATAGATGTTTGATCTTATGAAATGCAATGTTCTGAATCGATTGGTAACATTTTTGTAACTGTGGCACAAGTATTATTAAAGATTTCACGATTTCATCTTCGCATATACCGAAATTCGCGTATGTCGATTACGTTTTTCGACAATTATCATATGAAAACGCGTATTTAAACATAGTAAAAACGTTATATTCTTGTTATATTCTTTATTCTGCATCGATAGAATATAAAATCATTGAAATTGAACGAGATTTCAAGTTTTCGTTTTTCGACGATACGCGTATATGAGCGAAAAATCGTATATACGATATGAAAGAATGTTAAAAACTTTGATTCCAATATAAAATAGATGTTTGATCTTATGAAATGCAATGTTCTGAATCGATTGGTAACATTTTTCTAACTGTGGCACAAGTATTATTAAAGATTTCACGATTTTATCTTCGCATATACCGAAATTCGCGTATGTCGATTACGTTTTTCGACAATTATCATATGAAAACGCGTATTTAAACATAGTAAAAACGTTATATTCTTGTTATATTCTTTATTCTGCATCGATAGAATATAAAATCATTGAAATTGAACGAGATTTCAAGTTATCGTTTTTCGACGATACGCGTATATGAGCGAAAAATCGTATATACGATATGAAAGAATGTTAAAAACTTTGATTCCAATATAAAATAGATGTTTGATCTTATGAAATGCAATGTTCTGAATCGATTGGTAACATTTTTCTAACTGTGGCACAAGTATTATTAAAGATTTCACGATTTTATCTTCGCATATACCGAAATTCGCGTATGTCGATTACGTTTTTCGACAATTATCATATGAAAACGCGTATTTAAACATAGTAAAAACGTTATATTCTTGTTATATTCTTTATTCTGCATCGATAGAATATAAAATCATTGAAATTGAACGAGATTTCAAGTTTTCGTTTTTCGACGATACGCGTATATGAGCGAAAAATCGTATATACGATATGAAAGAATGTTAAAAACTTTGATTCCAATATAAAATAGATGTTTGATCTTATGAAATGCAATGTTCTGAATCGATTGGTAACATTTTTGTAACTGTGGCACAAGTATTATTAAAGATTTCACGATTTTATCTTCGCATATACCGAAATTCGCGTATGTCGATTACGTTTTTCGACAATTATCATATGAAAACGCGTAATTAAACATAGTAAAAACGTTATATTCTTGTTATATTCTTAATTCTGCATCGATAGAATATAAAATCATTGAAATTGAACGAGATTTCAAGTTTTCGTTTTTCGACGATACGCGTATATGAGCGAAAAATCGTATATACGATATGAAAGAATGTTAAAAACTTTAATTCCAATATAAAATAGATGTTTGATCTTATGAAATGCAATGTTCTGAAATGATTGGTAACATTTTTCTAACTGTAGCACAAGTATTATTAAAGATTTCACGATTTTATCTTCGCATATTCTGAAATTCGCGTATGTCGATTACGTTTTTCGACAATTATCATATGAAAACGCGTATTTAAACATAGTAAAAACGTTATATTCTTGTTATATTCTTTATTCTGCATCGATAGAATATGAAATCATTGAAATTGAACGAGATTTCAAGTTTTCGTTTTTCGACGATACGCGTATATGAGCGAAAAATCGTATATACGATATGAAAGAATGTTAAAAACTTTGATTCCAATATAAAATAGATGTTTGATCTTATGAAATGCAATGTTCTGAATCGATTGGTAACATTTTTCTAACTGTGGCACAAGTATTATTAAAGATTTCACGATTTCATCTTCGCATATACCGAAATTCGCGTATGTCGATTACGTTTTTCGACAATTATCATATGAAAACGCGTATTTAAACATAGTAAAAACGTTATATTCTTGTTATATTCTTTATTCTGCATCGATAGAATATAAAATAATTGAAATTGAACGAGATTTCAAGTTTTCGTTTTTCGACGATACGCGTATATGAGCGAAAAATCGTATATACGATATGAAAGAATGTTAAAAACTTTAATTCCAATATAAAATAGATGTTTGATCTTATGAAATGCAATGTTCTGAAACGATTGGTAACATTTTTCTAACTGTAGCACAAGTATTATTAAAGATTTCACGATTTTAACTTCGCATATTCTGAAATTCGCGTATGTCGATTACGTTTTTCGACAATTATCATATGAAAACGCGTATTTAAACATAGTAAAAACGTTATATTCTTGTTATATTCTTTATTCTGCATCGATAGAATATAAAATCATTGAAATTGAACGAGATTTCAAGTTTTCGTTTTTCGACGATACGCGTATATGAGCGAAAAATCGTATATACGATATGAAAGAATGTTAAAAACTTTGATTCCAATATAAAATAGATGTTTGATCTTATGAAATGCAATGTTCTGAATCGATTGGTAACATTTTTCTAACTGTGGCACAAGTATTATTAAAGATTTCACGATTTTATCTTCGCATATACCGAAATTCGCGTATGTCGATTACGTTTTTCGACAATTATCATATGAAAACGCGTATTTAAACATAGTAAAAACGTTATATTCTTGTTATATTCTTTATTCTGCATCGATAGAATATAAAATCATTGAAATTGAACGAGATTTCAAGTTTTCGTTTTTCGACGATACGCGTATATGAGCGAAAAATCGTATATACGATATGAAAGAATGTTAAAAACTTTGATTCCAATATAAAATAGATGTTTGATCTTATGAAATGCAATGTTCTGAATCGATTGGTAACATTTTTCTAACTGTGGCACAAGTATTATTAAAGATTTCACGATTTTATCTTCGCATATACCGAAATTCGCGTATGTCGATTACGTTTTTCGACAATTATCATATGAAAACGCGTATTTAAACATAGTAAAAACGTTATATTCTTGTTATATTCTTTATTCTGCATCGATAGAATATAAAATCATTGAAATTGAACGAGATTTCAAGTTTTCGTTTTTCGACGATACGCGTATATGAGCGAAAAATCGTATATACGATATGAAAGAAAGTTAAAAACTTTGATTCCAATATAAAATAGATGTTTGATCTTATGAAATGCAATGTTCTGAATCGATTGGTAACATTTTTCTAACTGTGGCACAAGTATTATTAAAGATTTCACGATTTTATCTTCGCATATACCGAAATTCGCGTATGTCGATTACGTTTTTCGACAATTATCATATGAAAACGCGTATTTAAACATAGCAAAAACGTTATATTCTTGTTATATTCTTTATTCTGCATCGATAGAATATAAAATCATTGAAATTGAACGAGATTTCAAGTTTTCGTTTTTCGACGATACGCGTATATGAGCGAAAAATCGTATATACGATATGAAAGAATGTTAAAAACTTTGATTCCAATATAAAATAGATGTTTGATCTTATGAAATGCAATGTTCTGAATCGATTGGTAACATTTTTCTAACTGTGGCACAAGTATTATTAAAGATTTCACGATTTTATCTTCGCATATACCGAAATTCGCGTATGTCGATTACGTTTTTCGACAATTATCATATGAAAACGCGTATTTAAACATAGTAAAAACGTTATATTCTTGTTATATTCTTTATTCTGCATCGATAGAATATAAAATCATTGAAATTGAACGAGATTTCAAGTTTTCGTTTTTCGACGATACGCGTATATGAGCGAAAAATCGTATATACGATATGAAAGAATGTTAAAAACTTTGATTCCAATATAAAATAGATGTTTGATCTTATGAAATGCAATGTTCTGAATCGATTGGTAACATTTTTCTAACTGTGGCACAAGTATTATTAAAGATTTCACGATTTTATCTTCGCATATACCGAAATTCGCGTATGTCGATTACGTTTTTCGACAATTATCATATGAAAACGCGTATTTAAACATAGTAAAAACGTTATATTCTTGTTATATTCTTTATTCTGCATCGATAGAATATAAAATCATTGAAATTGAACGAGATTTCAAGTTTTCGTTTTTCGACGATACGCGTATATGAGCGAAAAATCGTATATACGATATGAAAGAATGTTAAATACTTTGATTCCAATATAAAATAGATGTTTGATCTTATGAAATGCAATGTTCTGAATCGATTGGTAACATTTTTCTAACTGTGGCACAAGTATTATTAAAGATTTCACGATTTTATCTTCGCATATACCGAAATTCGCGTATGTCGATTACGTTTTTCGACAATTATCATATGAAAACGCGTATTTAAACATAGTAAAAACGTTATATTCTTGTTATATTCTTTATTCTGCATCGATAGAATATAAAATCATTGAAATTGAACGAGATTTCAAGTTTTCGTTTTTCGACGATACGCGTATATGAGCGAAAAATCGTATATACGATATGAAAGAATGTTAAAAACTTTGATTCCAATATAAAATAGATGTTTGATCTTATGAAATGCAATGTTCTGAATCGATTGGTAACATTTTTCTAACTGTGGCACAAGTATTATTAAAGATTTCACGATTTTATCTTCGCATATACCGAAATTCGCGTATGTCGATTACGTTTTTCGACAATTATCATATGAAAACGCGTATTTAAACATAGTAAAAACGTTATATTCTTGTTATATTCTTTATTCTGCATCGATAGAATATAAAATCATTGAAATTGAACGAGATTTCAAGTTTTCGTTTTTCGACGATACGCGTATATGAGCGAAAAATCGTATATACGATATGAAAGAATGTTAAAAACTTTGATTCCAATATAAAATAGATGTCTGATCTTATGAAATGCAATGTTCTGAATCGATTGGTAACATTTTTCTAACTGTGGCACAAGTATTATTAAAGATTTCACGATTTTATCTTCGCATATACCGAAATTCGCGTATGTCGATTACGTTTTTCGACAATTATCATATGAAAACGCGTATTTAAACATAGTAAAAACGTTATATTCTTGTTATATTCTTTATTCTGCATCGATAGAATATAAAATCATTGAAATTGAACGAGATTTCAAGTTTTCGTTTTTCGACGATACGCGTATATGAGCGAAAAATCGTATATACGATATGAAAGAATGTTAAAAACTTTGATTCCAATATAAAATAGATGTTTGATCTTATGAAATGCAATGTTCTGAATCGATTGGTAACATTTTTCTAACTGTGGCACAAGTATTATTAAAGATTTCACGATTTTATCTTCGCATATACCGAAATTCGCGTATGTCGATTACGTTTTTCGACAATTATCATATGAAAACGCGTATTTAAACATAGTAAAAACGTTATATTCTTGTTATATTCTTTATTCTGCATCGATAGAATATAAAATCATTGAAATTGAACGAGATTTCAAGTTTTCGTTTTTCGACGATACGCGTATATGAGCGAAAAATCGTATATACGATATGAAAGAATGTTAAAAACTTTGATTCCAATATAAAATAGATGTTTGATCTTATGAAATGCAATGTTCTGAATCGATTGGTAACATTTTTCTAACTGTGGCACAAGTATTATTAAAGATTTCACGATTTTATCTTCGCATATACCGAAATTCGCGTATGTCGATTACGTTTTTCGACAATTATCATATGAAAACGCGTATTTAAACATAGTAAAAACGTTATATTCTTGTTATATTCTTTATTCTGCATCGATAGAATATAAAATCATTGAAATTGAACGAGATTTCAAGTTTTCGTTTTTCGACGATACGCGTATATGAGCGAAAAATCGTATATACGATATGAAAGAATGTTAAAAACTTTGATTCCAATATAAAATAGATGTTTGATCTTATGAAATGCAATGTTCTGAATCGATTGGTAACATTTTTCTAACTGTGGCACAAGTATTATTAAAGATTTCACGATTTTATCTTCGCATATACCGAAATTCGCGTATGTCGATTACGTTTTTCGACAATTATCATATGAAAACGCGTATTTAAACATAGTAAAAACGTTATATTCTTGTTATATTCTTTATTCTGCATCGATAGAATATAAAATCATTGAAATTGAACGAGATTTCAAGTTTTCGTTTTTCGACGATACGCGTATATGAGCGAAAAATCGTATATACGATATGAAAGAATGTTAAAAACTTTGATTCCAATATAAAATAGATGTTTGATCTTATGAAATGCAATGTTCTGAATCGATTGGTAACATTTTTCTAACTGTGGCACAAGTATTATTAAAGATTTCACGATTTTATCTTCGCATATACCGAAATTCGCGTATGTCGATTACGTTTTTCGACAATTATCATATGAAAACGCGTATTTAAACATAGTAAAAACGTTATATTCTTGTTATATTCTTTATTCTGCATCGATAGAATATAAAATCATTGAAATTGAACGAGATTTCAAGTTTTCGTTTTTCGACGATACGCGTATATGAGCGAAAAATCGTATATACGATATGAAAGAATGTTAAAAACTTTGATTCCAATATAAAATAGATGTTTGATCTTATGAAATGCAATGTTCTGAATCGATTGGTAACATTTTTCTAACTGTGGCACAAGTATTATTAAAGATTTCACGATTTTATCTTCGCATATACCGAAATTCGCGTATGTCGATTACGTTTTTCGACAATTATCATATGAAAACGCGTATTTAAACATAGTAAAAACGTTATATTCTTGTTATATTCTTTATTCTGCATCGATAGAATATAAAATCATTGAAATTGAACGAGATTTCAAGTTTTCGTTTTTCGACGATACGCGTATATGAGCGAAAAATCGTATATACGATATGAAAGAATGTTAAAAACTTTGATTCCAATATAAAATAGATGTTTGATCTTATGAAATGCAATGTTCTGAATCGATTGGTAACATTTTTCTAACTGTGGCACAAGTATTATTAAAGATTTCACGATTTTATCTTCGCATATACCGAAATTCGCGTATGTCGATTACGTTTTTCGACAATTATCATATGAAAACGCGTATTTAAACATAGTAAAAACGTTATATTCTTGTTATATTCTTTATTCTGCATCGATAGAATATAAAATCATTGAAATTGAACGAGATTTCAAGTTTTCGTTTTTCGACGATACGCGTATATGAGCGAAAAATCGTATATACGATATGAAAGAATGTTAAAAACTTTGATTCCAATATAAAATAGATGTTTGATCTTATGAAATGCAATGTTCTGAATCGATTGGTAACATTTTTCTAACTGTGGCACAAGTATTATTAAAGATTTCACGATTTTATCTTCGCATATACCGAAATTCGCGTATGTCGATTACGTTTTTCGACAATTATCATATGAAAACGCGTATTTAAACATAGTAAAAACGTTATATTCTTGTTATATTCTTTATTCTGCATCGATAGAATATAAAATCATTGAAATTGAACGAGATTTCAAGTTTTCGTTTTTCCACGATACGCGTATATGAGCGAAAAATCGTATATACGATATGAAAGAAAGTTAAAAACTTTGATTCCAATATAAAATAGATGTTTGATCTTATGAAATGCAATGTTCTGAATCGATTGGTAACATTTTTCTAACTGTGGCACAAGTATTATTAAAGATTTCACGATTTCATCTTCGCATATACCGAAATTCGCGTATGTCGATTACGTTTTTCGACAATTATCATATGAAAACGCGTATTTAAACAAAGTAAAAACGTTATATTCTTGTTATATTCTTTATTCTGCATCGATAGAATATAAAATCATTGAAATTGAATGAGATTTCAAGTTTTCGTTTTTCGACGATACGCGTATATGAGCGAAAAATCGTATATACGATATGAAAGAATGTTAAAAACTTTGATTCCAATATAAAATAGATGTTTGATCTTATGAAATGCAATGTTCTGAATCGATTGGTAACATTTTTCTAACTGTGGCACAAGTATTATTAAAGATTTCACGATTTTATCTTCGCATATACCGAAATTCGCGTATGTCGATTACGTTTTTCGACAATTATCATATGAAAACGCGTATTTAAACATAGTAAAATCGTTATATTCTTGTTATATTCTTTATTCTGCATCGATAGAATATAAAATCATTGAAATTGAACGAGATTTCAAGTTTTCGTTTTTCGACGATACGCGTATATGAGCGAAAAATCGTATATACGATATGAAAGAATGTTAAAAACTTTGATTCCAATATAAAATAGATGTTTGATCTTATGAAATGCAATGTTCTGAATCGATTGGTAACATTTTTCTAACTGTGGCACAAGTATTATTAAAGATTTCAAGATTTTATCTTCGCATATACCGAAATTCGCGTATGTCGATTACGTTTTTCGACAATTATCATATGAAAACGCGTATTTAAACATAGTAAAAACGTTATATTCTTGTTATATATTTTATTCTGCATCGATAGAATATAAAATCATTGAAATTGAACGAGATTTCAAGTTTTCGTTTTTCGACGATACGCGTATATGAGCGAAAAATCGTATATACGATATGAAAGAATGTTAAAAACTTTGATTCCAATATAAAATAGATGTTTGATCTTATGAAATGCAATGTTCTGAATCGATTGGTAACATTTTTCTAACTGTGGCACAAGTATTATTAAAGATTTCACGATTTTATCTTCGCATATACCGAAATTCGCGTATGTCGATTACGTTTTTCGACAATTATCATATGAAAACGCGTATTTAAACATAGTAAAAACGTTATATTCTTGTTATATTCTTTATTCTGCATCGATAGAATATAAAATCATTGAAATTGAACAAGATTTCAAGTTTTCGTTTTTCGACGATACGCGTATATTAGCGAAAAATCGTATATACGATATGAAAGAATGTTAAAAACTTTGATTCCAATATAAAATAGATGTTTGATCTTATGAAATGCAATGTTCTGAATCGATTGGTAACATTTTTCTAACTGTGGCACAAGTATTATTAAAGATTTTACGATTTTATCTTCGCATATACCGAAATTCGCGTATGTCGATTACGTTTTTCGACAATTATCATATGAAAACGCGTATTTAAACATAGTAAAAACGTTATATTCTTGTTATATTCTTTATTCTGCATCGATAGAATATAAAATCATTGAAATTGAACGAGATTTCAAGTTTTCGTTTTTCGACGATACGCGTATATGAGCGAAAAATCGTATATACGATATGAAAGAATGTTAAAAACTTTGATTCCAATATAAAATAGATGTTTGATCTTATGAAATGCAATGTTCTGAATCGATTGGTAACATTTTTCTAACTGTGGCACAAGTATTATTAAAGATTTCACGATTTTATCTTCGCATATACCGAAATTCGCGTATGTCGATTACGTTTTTCGACAATTATCATATGAAAACGCGTATTTAAACATAGTAAAAACGTTATATTCTTGTTATATTCTTTATTCTGCATCGATAGAATATAAAATCATTGAAATTGAACGAGATTTCAAGTTTTCGTTTTTCGACGATACGCGTATATGAGCGAAAAATCGTATATACGATATGAAAGAATGTTAAAAACTTTGATTCCAATATAAAATAGATGTTTGATCTTATGAAATGCAATGTTCTGAATCGATTGGTAACATTTTTCTAACTGTGGCACAAGTATTATTAAAGATTTCACGATTTTATCTTCGCATATACCGAAATTCGCGTATGTCGATTACGTTTTTCGACAATTATCATATGAAAACGCGTATTTAAACATAGTAAAAACGTTATATTCTTGTTATATTCTTTATTCTGCATCGATAGAATATAAAATCATTGAAATTGAACGAGATTTCAAGTTTTCGTTTTTCGACGATACGCGTATATGAGCGAAAAATCGTATATACGATATGAAAGAATGTTAAAAACTTTGATTCCAATATAAAATAGATGTTTGATCTTATGAAATGCAATGTTCTGAATCGATTGGTAACATTTTTCTAACTGTGGCACAAGTATTATTAAAGATTTCACGATTTTATCTTCGCATATACCGAAATTCGCGTATGTCGATTACGTTTTTCGACAATTATCATATGAAAACGCGTATTTAAACACAGTAAAAACGTTATATTCTTGTTATATTCTTTATTCTGCATCGATAGAATATAAAATCATTGAAATTGAACGAGATTTCAAGTTTTCGTTTTTCGACGATACGCGTATATGAGCGAAAAATCGTATATACGATATGAAAGAATGTTAAAAACTTTGATTCCAATATAAAATAGATGTTTGATCTTATGAAATGCAATGTTCTGAATCGATTGGTAACATTTTTCTAACTGTGGCACAAGTATTATTAAAGATTTCACGATTTTATCTTCGCATATACCGAAATTCGCGTATGTCGATTACGTTTTTCGACAATTATCATATGAAAACGCGTATTTAAACATAGTAAAAACGTTATATTCTTGTTATATTCTTTATTCTGCATCGATAGAATATAAAATCATTGAAATTGAACGAGATTTCAAGTTTTCGTTTTTCGACGATACGCGTATATGAGCGAAAAATCGTATATACGATATGAAAGAATGTTAAAAACTTTGATTCCAATATAAAATAGATGTTTGATCTTATGAAATGCAATGTTCTGAATCGATTGGTAACATTTTTCTAACTGTGGCACAAGTATTATTAAAGATTTCACGATTTTATCTTCGCATATACCGAAATTCGCGTATGTCGATTACGTTTTTCGACAATTATCATATGAAAACGCGTATTTAAACATAGTAAAAACGTTATATTCTTGTTATATTCTTTATTCTGCATCGATAGAATATAAAATCATTGAAATTGAACGAGATTTCAAGTTTTCGTTTTTCGACGATACGCGTATATGAGCGAAAAATCGTATATACGATATGAAAGAATGTTAAAAACTTTGATTCCAATATAAAATAGATGTTTGATCTTATGAAATGCAATGTTCTGAATCGATTGGTAACATTTTTCTAACTGTGGCACAAGTATTATTAAAGATTTCACGATTTTATCTTCGCATATACCGAAATTCGCGTATGTCGATTACGTTTTTCGACAATTATCATATGAAAACGCGTATTTAAACATAGTAAAAACGTTATATTCTTGTTATATTCTTTATTCTGCATCGATAGAATATAAAATCATTGAAATTGAACGAGATTTCAAGTTTTCGTTTTTCGACGATACGCGTATATGAGCGAAAAATCGTATATACGATATGAAAGAATGTTAAAAACTTTGATTCCAATATAAAATAGATGTTTGATCTTATGAAATGCAATGTTCTGAATCGATTGGTAACATTTTTCTAACTGTGGCACAAGTATTATTAAAGATTTCACGATTTTATCTTCGCATATACCGAAATTCGCGTATGTCGATTACGTTTTTCGAAAATTATCATATGAAAACGCGTATTTAAACATAGTAAAAACGTTATATTCTTGTTATATTCTTTATTCTGCATCGATAGAATATAAAATCATTGAAATTGTTTGAGATTTCAAGTTTTCGTTTTTCGACGATACGCGTATATGAGCGAAAAAAACGTATATACGATATGAAAGAATGTTAAAAACTTTGATTCCAATATAAAATAGATGTTTGATCTTATGAAATGCAATGTTCTGAATCGATTGGTAACATTTTTCTAACTGTGGCACAAGTATTATTAAAGATTTCACGATTTTATCTTCGCATATACCGAAATTCGCGTATGTCGATTACGTTTTTCGACAATTATCATATGAAAAGGCGTATTTAAACATAGTAAAAACGTTATATTCTTGTTATATTCTTTATTCTGCATCGATAGAATATAAAATCATTGAAATTGAACGAGATTTCAAGTTTTCGTTTTTCGACGATACGCGTATATGAGCGAAAAATCGTATATACGATATGAAAGAATGTTAAAAACTTTGATTCCAATATAAAATAGATGTTTGATCTTATGAAATGCAATGTTCTGAATCGATTGGTAACATTTTTCTAACTGTGGCACAAGTATTATTAAAGATTTCACGATTTTATCTTCGCATATACCGAAATTCGCGTATGTCGATTACGTTTTTCGACAATTATCATATGAAAACGCGTATTTAAACATAGTAAAAACGTTATATTCTTGTTATATTCTTTATTCTGCATCGATAGAATATAAAATCATTGAAATTGAACGAGATTTCAAGTTTTCGTTTTTCGACGATACGCGTATATGAGCGAAAAATCGTATATACGATATGAAAGAATGTTAAAAACTTTGATTCCAATATAAAATAGATGTTTGATCTTATGAAATGCAATGTTCTGAATCGATTGGTAACATTTTTCTAACTGTGGCACAAGTATTATTAAAGATTTCACGATTTTATCTTCGCATATACCGAAATTCGCGTATGTCGATTACGTTTTTCGACAATTATCATATGAAAACGCGTATTTAAACATAGTAAAAACGTTATATTCTTGTTATATTCTTTATTCTGCATCGATAGAATATAAAATCATTGAAATTGAACGAGATTTCAAGTTTTCGTTTTTCGACGATACGCGTATATGAGCGAAAAATCGTATATACGATATGAAAGAATGTTAAAAACTTTGATTCCAATATAAAATAGATGTTTGATCTTATGAAATGCAATGTTCTGAATCGATTGGTAACATTTTTCTAACTGTGGCACAAGTATTATTAAAGATTTCACGATTTTATCTTCGCATATACCGAAATTCGCGTATGTCGATTACGTTTTTCGACAATTATCATATGAAAACGCGTATTTAAACATAGTAAAAACGTTATATTCTTGTTATATTCTTTATTCTGCATCGATAGAATATAAAATCAATGAAATTGAACGAGATTTCAAGTTTTCGTTTTTCGACGATACGCGTATATGAGCGAAAAATCGTATATACGATATGAAAGAATGTTAAAAACTTTGATTCCAATATAAAATAGATGTTTGATCTTATGAAATGCAATGTTCTGAATCGATTGGTAACATTTTTCTAACTGTGGCACAAGTATTATTAAAGATTTCACGATTTTATCTTCGCATATACCGAAATTCGCTTATGTCGATTACGTTTTTCGACAATTATCATATGAAAACGCGTATTTAAACATAGTAAAAACGTTATATTCTTGTTATATTCTTTATTCTGCATCGATAGAATATAAAATCATTGAAATTGAACGAGATTTCAAGTTTTCGTTTTTCGACGATACGCGTATATGAGCGAAAAATCGAATATACGATATGAAAGAATGTTAAAAACTTTGATTCCAATATAAAATAGATGTTTGATCTTATGAAATGCAATGTTCTGAATCGATTGGTAACATTTTTCTAACTGTGGCACAAGTATTATTAAAGATTTCACGATTTTATCTTCGCATATACCGAAATTCGCGTATGTCGATTACGTTTTTCGACAATTATCATATGAAAACGCGTATTTAAACATAGTAAAAACGTTATATTCTTGTTATATTCTTTATTCTGCATCGATAGAATATAAAATCATTGAAATTGAACGAGATTTCAAGTTTTCGTTTTTCGACGATACGCGTATATGAGCGAAAAATCGTATATACGATATGAAAGAATGTTAAAAACTTTGATTCCAATATAAAATAGATGTTTGATCTTATGAAATGCAATGTTCTGAATCGATTGGTAACATTTTTCTAACTGTGGCACAAGTATTATTAAAGATTTCACGATTTTATCTTAGCATATACCGAAATTCGCGTATGTCGATTAGGTTTTTCGACAATTATCATATGAAAACGCGTATTTAAACAAAGTAAAAACGTTATATTCTTGTTATATTCTTTAGTCTGCATCGATAGAATATAATATCATTGAAATTGAACGAGATTTCAAGTTTTCGTTTTTCGACGATACGCGTATATGAGCGAAAAATCGTATATACGATATGAAAGAATGTTAAAAACTTTGATTCCAATATATAATAGATGTTTGATCTTATGAAATGCAATGTTCTGAATCGATTGGTAACATTTTTCTAACTGTGGCACAAGTATTATTAAAGATTTCACGATTTTATCTTCGCATATACCGAAATTCGCGTATGTCGATTACGTTTTTCGACAATTATCATATGAAAACGCGTATTTAAACATAGTAAAAACGTTATATTCTTGTTATATTCTTTATTCTGCATCGATAGAATATAAAATCATTGAAATTGAACGAGATTTC